>NC_136952.1:17574034-17646534 GCF_949987615.1 Pollachius pollachius | reverse complement strand
TATCTATGTCTCTCTCTCCAATTCTCTCTCTCTTTCTATCTCTCTTTCCCTCTCCCTTGATACTGACCTCTGAGATATTGTCTGATATATTCTCTCTTTCTCTAACTCTCTCCCCCTCTTCTTCGTCAGGTTAACAGTCGATTCTGTCCAAGGTCCAACCCAGACTGAGCTCAACTGGTTGTGTGAGTGGGTTGGTAAAGAGCCTTTTCGCCTGCCGTAGTTGGTGTTGGTTTCATGTGTGTTTGGGTGTAGTTCAGTGTTTTGCAGTATCTGTGTTACAGTATGTGTGTCACTCTGACAGTGCCCCTACTCTCCATCAATTCCATAACATGCATAACATGCACCACAAAGTTTGAAACACTTAGGGAACACATTCAAGTGTGCACCTTTGTGTTCCAGAATGTGTTTGCGTTGTGTGTGAACGCTGTGTTTTGTGTGTTTCAGGGTGCATGTGTGTTTTTTTAGGGTGCATGTGTGTGTGTTTCAGGGTACGTGTGTGTTTGTGTGTACGCGCGTGTTGTGTGCGCGCAGTGCTGTGTCTAGTGCAGGAAGTGTGGGTCTGTGTCTACTGCATGTCTACCATCACAAGTCTGTTGTGACATTACTTCTGTCTGACCGTCACCCGCACCGCCCTCCTCACCCACCTCCACCCTGACCTGCTCCCCCACCCACATGGCCCCAGGAGACGTGGAGGGTGATGGGGTTTGGCACCAGAGGGGGTCCCTGGCTGGTCTTAGCTGGTGGTCTCCTCCGCCTATTAGCGTCTCGCTGTGGGCCTGTCACCATGACAACACAACCGCCTGTCAAATTACCCAGAATACCCCGAGAGTGTGTTTAAACACTACCAGGGACATGGAGGCTGTGTGTGTGTGTGTGTGTGTCTGGGAGAGGGAGAGTGTGTGTGTCTCTGTTGGTGTGTGTGAGAGGTAGAGAGAAAGAGAGTGTGTGTGTGTGCGTGTGTATGCGTGTGTGTGTGTGTGTCTGTGTGTGTGTGTGTGTGTGTGAGTGTGTGTGTGTGTGTTCTGAGGGGGAGGATGAGCCAGCTAACGCAGCTAATGTCGACGTTAAGCAAGAGTGACAGGTTGAGAGTTGGTGGCAGTAGAGGGAGAGATGGAGAGAGATGACAGTTTGTCCTTGGAGAGTTATTAAGTTGTTAAGGGCCAGAGCAGGCCGTGTGGGACGGGACCCCAGCAGGTGCACCTCTACTTGCCCCAAACAGATCCCTGTGACTCCCTCCACATTACATCAAACTGTGTGTGTGTGTGTGTGTGTCTGTGTGTCTGTGTGTCCGTGTGTGTCTGCGTCGGTGTGTGTGTGTGTGTGTGTGTGTGTGTGTGTGTGTGTGTGTGCGCGCGTGTGTGCGTGCATGCATGCGTGCGTGTATGTGTGCGTGTGTGTGTTAGCATGCATGTGTCTGTCCTTTGTGTGTGTGTGTTTGTGTGTGTGTGTGTGTGTTTGTGTGTGTGTGTGTGTGTGTGTGAGCATGAATGTGTCTGTCCTTTGTGTGTGTGTGTTTGTGTGTGTGTGTGTGAGACCCTTCAGGCCCAAACGGGTCCTAACTGTTTGTTACTTCCACTAATGGGCTGCGATGGCCCTCTTCTGTCACCTTTGACCTTTCCTCACATTTGTGACCTCCCACATAACGAGTTAAACACACCTAGCCAAAGTGAGAAGGTTTTAATCTAGCACCAGGCCAGTTAGTTGAGCTCTGTTCAATTCAAATATGGATAATACATTTAGGTTACTGCGACCGGCAGCCTCAGGGTTGCTGGTTTGAGTGCCGAGTTGCCCCTGAACAAGGCATCAGATGGTGTGTTACAGAAACCCCGTTTCGGCCCATCCACCTCAAATAAATCTGATTTTCGTACTCATCACTGTAGCTTGATAGAATGCGTTGTTCTTTGCACAATTGTAGGTTGGAGCATTGGTATATTTCTCTTTATAAGGCCACATCATTTGAACTGCCGCCTTACATATGTTCTCTCCTGACTCCTAAAGTCACCACCAGGAATTTCTATCTTCGATCATATGGGCAAATCATGTATGACATTCCCTGAACGCGAACTGACTTCGGTGAGAGTGCCTTTAAAGTTGTAGCGTCCACATCCTGGTATAAACTGCAGTCATCTAAAATTAGACTGCATTCCAATATTGAAGCACTTTAAAATTAGGATAATGGACTATTTGAGCACTAAATGCACATGCGCAAATATTGAAGGTTGCTGGTGATCATGTTGAGATGATGTTAAATTGCCAATTGTCTTTTTCTGTTTTATGTTGTCTGTTTTTTACTGTATATTTTATGTGGAACTATATGCTGCTATCTTGGCAAGGACTCCCTTATAAAGGAGATACTGAATCTCAATGGGATTATTCCTTGTAAAATAAAGGTTAAAAAGAAAAAACGTTGTCAACAGCCTTTGGATACTTTGGAGACGTAATGATTCTGTCTAAATGACGGTGGACATGAATGCATATACTTTCTCGGATGCATAAAAAATGAATATTGGGTTCTATAGGGAGATTATTACAGGTGTATGTTGGGGTTCAAAAAATGTATTTGGCAGTCTCTTGTTTTATATGTCTGGAACCGACTTAACGGAAAGGGCAACTGAAGGCAGGATAACTATGGTCCCCCCATTGTAGGCTGTCCCCCAACACCTAAATAAACAACACCTGTCTCACCCAGATTCAGACCAGTGTTTCATTCAGAATCATCGTCTTGCGTCCAGAGGGGAGTTCACTGGGTTAGCATGTGCTTTTCGTTTGACTTGCAGAGTTACAGCAGCCTAGCTCCTGTTCATGTGAGTGAAATGAACAGTTCATTAATTTAGAAACATTTTCAATGTGTTCAGAATATTTTGTAATTCAAAACGAGTGCTAGTAACAACACAGCAAGGTTTTAGTTTGTCTACAAACAAACGGACAATCCAGAACAGGGAGCGTTTATTCAAAGCGTCAGAAGTAGTGAAGAATTATTTGTGGGTTTGTAGACAAACTACAATGTGATTCGTTGTTACTGGTAACACAATAACATTGTGTGTGGTGATGATTAGTCGTCTATTTGGTACACATGGGGAATATTTGTAAAGAAATAAAAGCTAATTCATGAACAGGAGCTAGGCTACTATAACTCTGCAATTCAATGGAAGCGGCTAACGGAAAGCACATGCTAACCCAGCCAACTCCCCTCTTGACGCAACATGATGATTCTGGAATGAAACACTCATCTGAATCTGGGTAAGACAGGCAAACGCCAATTTACTGATATGTCTTTGTATCCCTTTAATAATGCTTCCTCCAACCTTGTGTGGATGTGTGCGTGAATAAGTGAATGGGAGACTGAACTTGTCATTGAGCTTTGAGTTCCCCCAGTTGTTCCAAAGTGCAACATGGATCAATTTATAAATGTAGCGACCTAAAGTCACTAAGGCATTTATACATCAGATAATGAGTTGACAGCGCCTCGCAACAACCATCAGGCTTGTTATCTGCAGTGTAAGTGACACCAGCGTGTGTGTGGACGGAGGGTCTGTCGAGTGGGACCCCATTCAGGGCTCAGAGCTTTGTGTCCCCAGGCCAGGTGTTCCCCCTCAGCAGAGGAGGTACACGGTTAGGCTGTGTGCACTCACGATGTGCACTACTGCCGTGTCCCTTCTCCGTCCCGTCTCTGTCTCCTCATCTCCTTCTCCGTGCCACGTCTCTCTCTCCATCTCCCTCTCCGTCTTCGTCTCCGTCTCCCTCTCTGTCTCTTTCTCTCCCTCTCTATCTCTGTCTCTCCGTCTCCTTCTCTGTCTCCCCCTCTGTCTCTCTCTCCTTCTCCCTCTCCGTCTCCATCTCCGTCTCCATCTCCCTCTCACCGTCTCAGTCTCTCTCCCTCTCTGCTGAAGGGGAGTGGCAGTTTCGAGGAGGTGGTGGGAAGGAGATGGGAAGATGAAACATAAGAATTCATGACTAAATAGGGGGAGAGGAGAATGATTAGAAGTAAAGGAGGTGCGGAGGCTGTGGATATAAGAACCCACTAAGGAAGGAGGAGGAGGAGGAAGGAAAGAGGAAGCGAGAAAGAGGAGACAGAGGAGGAGGAGCAGATAGAGGAGGAAGAGACAGAGGAGATGCTCTTGTGCTGTGGAGGTGAGGAGGAGGAGGAGGAGGAGGAGGAGACAGAGGAGACACTGATGTGCTGTGGAGGTGAGGAGGAGGAGGAGGAGGAGGAGGAGACAGAGGAGACACTGATGTGCTGTGGAGGTGAGGAGGAGGAGGAGGAGGAGGAGGAGACAGAGGAGACACTGATGTGCTGTAGAGGTGAGGAGGAGGAGGAGGAGGAGGAGGAGACAGAGGAGACACTGATGTGCTGTGGAGGTGAGGAGGAGGAGGAGGAGACAGAGGAGACACTGATGTGCTGTGGAGGTGAGGAGGAGGAGGAGGAGGAGGAGGAGGAGGAGGTGAGGAGGAGGAGGAGGAGACAGAGGAGACACTGATGTGCTGTGGAGGTGAGGAGGAGGAGGAGGAGACAGAGGAGACACTGATGTGCTGTGGAGGTGAGGAGGAGGAGGAGGAGGTGAGGAGGAGGAGGAGGAGACACTGATGTGCTGTGGAGGTGAGGAGGAGGAGGAGGAGGAGGTGAGGAGGAGGAGGAGGAGACAGAGGAGACACTGATGTGCTGTGGCAGTTGGAGCTTCATGACCGCGGGCGCCCCCCCAGCGTCTGCAGATGATAGTTTTAATTGCTTTCAATCTTTCAGGCGAGTACTGCCCACTGGCACAGAGTAGAGAGAGGGTGTGTGTGTGTGTGTGTGTGTGTGTGTAGGGGGGGGGGGGGGGGGGGGGGGGGGGTGTTGTGGGTGGGCTGTGGCTCAGCTGGCGGGTAGTGTGCATGCATGGGTATGCATGTGTGTATGTTGTGCATGAGTTTTAAAATGCAAGGAATGAATGTGTGTTTAAATAGAATAATTTTGAAATGAAAAGATTACTCCCCATTTACACAAACACAGAAAAACACACACACACACACACACACACACCCACACACACACACACACCCACACACACACCAGTGAACCTAAAGATACGCACTAATGAAGGCAAACACAAATGCAGGCAAACACACACACACACACACAAGTCAACACCAGCCGTATCTGTGTTTGTGTGTGTGTGTTTTTATGTGTGTGTGTGTGTGTTTTTGTGTGTGTATGTCTGTGTGTGGGAGTTTGTCTGTGTGTGTGTCTGTGTGTGTGAGTGAATGACTGTGTGTCTGTGTGTGTGTGCGTGAGTGCATGAGTGCGTGTGAGCGTGTGTGTGTGTGTGTGTGTGTGTGTGTGACTGATGGGCTTGTCTGTTAACAAGAGGAAAGCAGGACCTTGCAGTGGTGCATCTGATGCAGCAGCTGTAGCATGAAACGACATCCAGAAACATATGCTCCGCTAACGCAGGCGCTACGTCGTCCTAATGACGGACGGTGGGGGGGAGGTATTAATAATACAACCCGCTGGTCTCCATGCAAACACCTCAGAACACACGCAGAGCCGCGCTTGAAAGCCCGACATAACCAGCCAATGAAATATTCAGAAGGGATGTGGTCACTCTGGGAACCGGGGGTAACCGCTGGTTGGGGGGGGGGGGGGGGGGGGGGCCTGGCCTGAGGCCCTAGAAGGGGGTGGGGCCCTAGAAGGGGGGGTGGGGCCCTAGAGGGGGGGGGCCCTAGAGGGGGGGTGGGGCCCTAGAGGGGGGGTGGGGGGGCTTGGGCCTAGAGTTGGGGGGGGGTCCCTAGCAGGGGGGGGGGGGGCAGGGGCCCTAGAGGGAGGGTGGGGCCCTAGAGGGGGGGGGGGCAGGGGCCCTAGAGGGGGTGGGGCCCTAGAGGGGGTGGGGCCCTAGAGGGGGGGGGGGCCCTAGAGGGGGGGGGGGCCCTAGAGGGGTGGGGCCCTAGAGGGGGTGGGGCCCTAGAGGGGGTGGGGCCCTAGACACACACAGACACACACACACACACACACACACACACAGACACACACACACACTGTGAGTCCGCTAAGGCTGTCATCTGAGCCCCTCCCTGTGTTACGTTAGCATGACAGTGTCATTGTTCCCCTTCAGGAGCCATTCAAGTTAGTTTTGGACTAATGCTGCTTGTAGTTCTTCCACATTGCGGTCTGCTCTCAGAGAACAGTCCAGAGTGTCAGGGTGGCGAGGGCCATAGGGTGGTGGAACATAGACACACATAAAAATCCTACATAGATAAATCATTCAGGTACAGTAGTGAATTATTGAAGTACTGTAGTACTAGTCTAGTAGGAGTAGATCTTAGAACTGCAAACCGATGGATGGCTGCCCTCTGAGGTTGTAGTATAGCTTCTTGAAAGTCGTTATTTTGTAGTTGGTCTCCTAAGTGTGTTTTTTGGACCATACAGAGAGAGCTCAGGAGAGGGTGATCATTTGAATTGTTGTCATTGACTGTTCAAATGCTAACCTTGCCTAACACCGTGACACCAAAGGACTGCACTGGGTGTTACACTGACCCAACTAAGCGCGTCTATTAAATAATGGATCGGCTAACAGAGCCGCCAGTGAAGGCATGCAGCTGTCTGGGCCCTAAAAGCCTGGCTCCCTGGAGGCCCGGCGCACCTAGTCCCGCGGTCTGCAGGCCCACCCTGGGTCCCTTCCCTACCTCACTTAGGACACGACAAACACACACACACACACACACGCACACACACGCACACACACACACACACACACACACGCACACACACACACACACGCACACACACACACACACACACACACGCACGCACGCACGCACACACACACACACACTTACACATGTATGTGTGTATAGGTGTATAGCTCTCATTCCAGTCCATCCATAGCCTCGCTCCATGTCCGTTATGTGGTCCCAGTCATTCTCCAGCCAATGAGCACACATGGGGGTTATGTGACGCCGAGCAGACCGCAGGTCTGGCCAGGCTGTGATTTGGTGTTGTTTTAAATGTTAGCATTAGCGTTGCTAAATGGCCGCCGTGTGTGGGAGTGTGATGATGGAGCTGATTCAGATTGACTCTAATGGCAGGCCTGGTGAATATTTCATAGTGCCTAGAGGGGACGGACGAGCGAGCATACTGCAGACACTAAAACAAAGAGAGAGAGATGGGAGTGTGTGCATGTGTTAGAGAGAGAGAGAGAGAGAGAGAGAGAGAGAGAGAGAGAGTGTGTTCAGGTGAAACCATGTTTCTCTTATATAATAATGGCTAATCATCTTAATAATCACTTATCCCAGATGACCTTCGCCGTCTGTGGTCAAACACTGGTGCTTTTTGTTTTGCTGTTTGTGGGACTGGAGAGTCACACAATATTATAAAGCCTTAAAAAGAAATGGCTACAACTATTCATGTTTACTTTATATTATTTATTTTTATTATATATATTTGATTATAGTTACTGTAATACATATTAGTATAAATCATAATGATAATTAACCATTTCCCGTGGAAAGAATCCATTCTCTGTGGTTGTGTGTGGGGAAGATGAATTGGGGCCGCGTGGAGGAAGCCAGCGTTTTAATTTAATAGGCTGATATTTCTGCTAGAAAGCGCGGGAGAAAAACCATCCATCTGTTCGGGCGGGTTGCTCGTGGCACTGTCTTGCGTATGCAAATTTTGTGTTTTGCCGGGAAATCTATTGCGAGTGGCTCGAGGGACTCCAGCACGGCCCTCCGTCTGTCCCCTGCGTGCACCGGCTCTGCACCCGGCGCCGCCTCGCGCCGTCTCTCTCCTCTCGCGTGGAAGACATTTCACCAGCTCCGCACGCGCCACCACCACGGGGCCAATATGCAGATGATCACGCGGCGCGAGGGACAAGAACAAGGAGCCCCCCGCCCATGTGTGTTCAGTCGGTTAATGCGCGGCGCGAGGGGACGATGACCCACAGCGGGAGGAGGAGTGCGCGTCCGGACCGCTGGGTAGTTAGAGTGCCCGCTGCCCCTTGGCCGAGATGGCAGAGGATTTAACTTTTGCTAAGAAAAAGGATATAAGCACAATAAAACTTCGAAGAAAGGGCCTCAACCATTAGGCTGAAATGTGTTTTGGGGCTTAAAGGGTTTTAAAGCGACACGTCAGTGTCTGTGTGGGCACCTTGTTGTCTGCAGGCTGTGAGGGTGGAGGACTTCTGTCACCCGATTGTAGAAACGGTGAAAAGTTCAAAGAAATTCACTTTGACAAAGGCTGGGATTTGAAAGGCCTGCAGGTATTTGTGCGTGTAAGAGTCTGCTGTGTGTTTGCGTGTGTGTGCGCGCGCGCGCGCGCGTGTGTGTGTGTGTGTGTGTGTGTGTGTTTGTGGGGGCAGATGGTCTTGGAAGGTGTTCACTGGGTTCTGAGATTGATGCATTCTAACATCCAAGAAGGTGGAACATTTGGCCGTTGACCCGCAGCCACAGCGCGCGCCCTGTGCCGTCCTCAGCACGCCGTCGGGCTCCTCGGGTGAGAACAAACACACACACACCCACACACACACACGCACGCACACGCACATACACATCCACACACACACACACACACACACGCAGGCACGCACGCACGCACACACACACACACACACACACACACACACACACACACACACACACACACACACACACACAATAGCAGCGCAGCCTCAGGGCAACGTGGTGGAAACTTCTCCAGTTTTTTACGCAAGGAGGTCAGGGCGGTCTCAGGTCTCGCGGGGTTGGGAGAGGACTCGCGGGGTTTGGAGAGGTCGCGGTGCAGTGCGCCTTCTCGGTGCGTCCCGGGACCGAGAGGACCGACCTGATGTTCTGAGAGGGATCTTCGTACGAAAAACTATAGGTCTACCCTATGACTCGATATGACGGATCCTAACTAAATGAGGTGACCTTGTTAACTTCAAAAAGGTTTTCCATATATGAAGCAGACATTTTAATTCATTAATATTGCCGTCACCGTCGTTTAAGAAAGTGATTCCATTTAACACGTTTTCATTCACGACAGATGTGTTGTCGAAACTCAGTTTACCAGGATCAACACTTCGTGTGTGTTGCCAAGTCTCTCAAGTCACTTAACGGAGGCCTTATGCACATCATCTCTCCAGATAATTAAATCCGTTTTAAACACCATAAATATTCATCCGCATTCCAACACTTTTGGGTGTGTGCGTTGAGATGTTTTATTTCAGCCCCTGGAGGGTTTTTACATCATGGGATATTTGGTAGTTATTCAGTTGAGGCGTATGAAAGGAACCCGAAGCAGATAGGCCGAACACTACTGCCTTGCTGCTGTTTCACGTCCCGTTCCCCGGTAGCCGTTCAGATGTGAACATAAAGACCAACACGTTTACGCGTTAGGACAAACGTTCCAAAGGTCAAACGCCTTAAAGGAGCCGAAAGGTTACAAATGTCCCCTTTTTAATGTTTTTTAAACGGTTAAATGGTTGTAATGTGCCTGTATATGTAGGCCACATTGTTCCTTATATAGCCAAATGCTAAGCAAGATATGCACATAAATAAACAGCCCTACTTACCATAAAGCCCATTATTCAATTTAATTGATATCAACGTAAACCCTACACCTCATAGTTTAAAAATCTTGATTTTTTTTAAATGGCTGATTTACTGAAGCTTTATGTTTGAATAAAGGACATATTTTTGGTATTTAGTATTTGGGTTGTATTTGGTTGGCAAACAATGCCGTTTCAAATGACGCGGCATCCAAGAAGGTGCGTAATGATGGCCGGAGACAGCTGGTTCTGACTGCCCCCCTGAGGACACATCTGGCACACGCACGCACACACGCACACACACAAACACACACACACACACACACACACACACACTCGCGTCCACATACGTTCACACACATGCACTTTTTTGAATTATCAGGAACATAATTCACAGCCAATAGAAAACAACAGGCAAATAGCTTTATTTTAAGAATTATTCTACATAATCTAACGCTCCAGTCCAGAACGGTGTGTGTGTGTGTGTGTGTGTGTGTGTTGTCGGCGCAGGGTGGTAAACTACAGGTCACTCAAAGCGATTAGAGACACATGGAGACACAGAACAACATTACAGAGACCATGACGTCACACAACAGTCCAACCGGAACGCGCTTCGGTGCTCGCGACTCCACCACGGCGTCGGTCAGTCAGTCGTCGTCTACCACCAGGACGTTCCCGCTGGGCGCGTACTCGATGCTCGCCCAGGCGAACACGTTGCCCTCGGGGACCCGGTGCCCGTAGTGCCAGGCCTGGATGGCGCTGCGGGACAGCACGTGGTCCCACATGTTGAGGTCCGTCACCTCGCCCACGAAGCTCTGCGTGGCCTCCAGGTCCCCCAGATGCTTGTCGGCGTCCTGCCCCAGCAGCACCGTACCCCCGGGCCGGACCGTGTGCCCGGGTTTGTACACCTGGTAGCTGCTACGCTTGCCGTCCACCCAGAAGGCCGCGAGTCCCCGGTTCGACTCCCAGGTGAGGCAGAGGCTAGTACGGAAGGTGGTGATGGGGGGCAGGTGGAAGAAGACCCCGTCGCCGCTCAGGGTGAATGACACGCGGCCGTCCCTCTCACGCCACACGTTGAGCTCGTCGTAGTCGGCGGTGCGGTAGGCGAATAGGATGATCTGGCGGTCGGCCGGCAGCTCGGTGGCCACACGCAGGCACAGCGTGAACGCGCGGAGCTCCATCTCCATGCGGGGCTTGAGGGTCACAAAGCTGAAGTCCGTCTCATAGGGGAACACCAGCACCTTGCCGGCCAGGCCCACTGGAGAAATAAAGCAGACGGGAAATACAGTTCACCTTTGTTATGGGCCTTTACCGGCCGGCAGGGGGACAGCGCACAACACACAAACAAATAAGAGCCCACAAACCACCAAACACGCAACACACAAAAAAACGCATATAGTGAACAGCACACAGCACACAACCACAAACCATACAACACCACAACCAACACACAAACACACAAAGAACCCACACAACACACAACCAAAAATGAAAACACACAATACGCAGCACACACACACACAAAACACACAACACACAGCAGACACAAACAGCCGACGTTATTAGCATTGTGTCAACAGAAAACAAAAAACGATTGGAGGTCTGTGGAGGTCGTCCCACCAGCGGCCTCTAGTGATCGGAGCTGGAGCTACAGTTAAAGCTGGATCATGAGGATGAGACATTCATTTCTAGGATTGATCCTGTCTTCACTCACATAGCACATGTTGTGTTCATCATTTAAGTTTTCATTGGATCCTTGGATTGGGTAAAGAGCAGCAGTACCTTCGTTGGACGAGACGAGTAGCAGGACTGAGCCGAGCAGGATCCCCCCCAGGAGGGAGTGTCCACGGACCAGGACCATCTGAATTCAGGCAGAGGTACTGATAACTCCATGTTCCGAAAACCACTCAGCAAAAATAACTAGATTCCATATAAATAATATTCTAAAATCAAATTAGAAATTACTTGAAATAGTCATCAATAAAAGTGCTATTAGTATTTTCAAATGTTAACAGACAAATTTAACCAACACCACAATAATATGTTAATATTATTTATAATATATTAATAATATTTTTGGGCTAGCAGGATGCTTTCTCTTACTGAAGTTACTGAAGTATGGATTGATCGGAATACTGTAAATCATTCTAATAATTGATAGTGCGTTATAACTTATTTTCAACAGACATCAAACTGCACAGGCTGCTCAGAAACACCCCTTCTTTAAGTAGTTTTAAGTGTGGTTTGACGTGTTTTTGCTCAGAATTGAGTTGGTGAATCAGGAACAATAATCCCATCAATCGATGCGTCTGTGGTGATTATTTGGGGATTTTCTCATGGATTTTTCCAAAAAGGCAGAAATATACTTCAGGCATTACAACTTTTGAGTAGGTCTACCCGGGTTTTGAATGTTTGCCAGATTTAGTAGAACATCTGTTTTATCTGCAGTTAACAGTTTATAGCATATTCCCGGTGCAATTTTGTAAATAATACAAATTTCCTAGATAAAATAATTTATCCTTAAGTTCGGAGCAGTTCTTACCGTTCTGACGTCTTCTTTATGATCTAGTTATGCTGTATTATATTATGTTATGATTGTGGTAGTGCTGTACCACTCTCCTCCTCGCTGTTGATGATGATGATGAGGATGAGGAGGGCCAGCTCTGGGCAGCCCTCGCTCCTGGCACCGTGACGTCACAATAGGTCCGCTGTCCGTCCTGGGGCAGGACGTGTGACTGATCAATGGCGGGAACGCACAGTGCGTATGCACGCACTGGAAAGCATCCTCTGGGGTGGCACGAGACTCAGGGCCACTCTTGTTTTGGTGGTGCTTTCTTCAAGCCTTTACTTGTTCAAAGCTGCTGGATGAACTCTCCAAATGTCGACCACCTCCTCTACAAACAGCTAATAGCTAGTAGCTATAAATAGCTTTTTAATCCTCCTATTATGTTCAAATAAACGTACCACTTTCATGTTTGGAGTCAGTTTCACCCAAGCAATTTAAACACGCAGAAAATTAATGTAACTGAAAGTCTTAACCAAGTTTCTCTCTCCACTACTTTAGGTCTTTCTAAAGTAGAAAGGCCTTTTTAGGCCTTGGCCATAAAGATGGTCATCTTTATAGCCCAGTAAATAATACATGACTGCCCCCAACCTCCCCTTATACATCAAGTATTGATTGTATATGACTATTGCGACATATGCAAATCACTGTACGATCTCATTCATTTAACTATTAGTAATGAAAAACAATTATGTTTTGGGGTTTGCAGGGCTTTATGTTGATGTTCAAATATATTAATGTATGTATACATAGTAAAATATAATATAGTTCAAATGCAGATTGTCTTGTATATAACTGCTGCTAGCATATCTAGTGGGGCCTGGAACCATTTTGATGACATTAACTGCAGTCAGTCAACCCTGTCTTGTAACTGGGGATCAGCAGCTTTCCATTTTTAGATTTCATGTCAGTTCTTGGTGGTTGAGATATAACAAGGGGGTATAATTGTGTTTGGGAAAAAAGGGAGGGTCAGAATGTCCAATCTCAATGGCTTCATTCTCATCAGGAGGACATCCTGAAAGATCTTTGACAGAACATTAGTGGCAACAAATATTTTCCTGCAAAGAGAAATGTTGCCTGAATTATCAAAGTTCTCGCGGGAACTTTGTTTGCCTCATCCCACATACTGCAAGAATTATCAAGAGTTCTCGCGGTTATATGTTTGCCCCATCGCGAGAATTAACTTAATTAATATAGTTGTTATGAGAGCTGTCACTGAGTTATCGCGGGAAATATGTCCTGCCCCTGCCATTGATTCTTGAATGATCAGAGATCTTGTGGGAACTGCTCGCTCGCTCTCTCTCTCTCCCTCTCTCTCTCATGAACCAGATGCCCTCAGTATCATCCAACACATCAAAAAACAAGATCGAAAATAGGGTTTTATAGAATAATAGGGCTAGAGGTCAAAATGACCACAACAAAACCGATGTGTACAGGCAGGCCTGCATTAACCTGCCATTGGGCCCTGGGGCTGAGAGGTATTGTAGGCCCCCTGAGAGGGGATCTTACAATGAAGATGTGTAAATTATTTTCCGTCATTTTGCTGTTGTTGACGGGGGGACGGGGGTTGGACGAGAAATCCTGACGGGGGGGGTTAGACGACTATGGCTGTGGTGTCAAGTGGCCACCCAAACAAAAAATGACATTGTCTTGGGCCTACGCCGATCAGGGAGCCTTTCATGTGCCAATATTATTAAAAAATATATTTTTAGGTTATTTTTGTTTGCCATTGAGTTAGGTAAAGTCCTAAAAAATGTTGCTGAAAAAGTATGTCAACCATGTTTTTAGAGACTGTAAACATTGAATCGGGTCAAATTGACACTTAACATAATTGGAGGATTAAGTCACTTAAAACCATAGTTACAAAGCAGGTCTTTTAAGGTTCAAAATCAGTCTGTGGCTCGACCTTCTCACCATGGCTCCAGCCTGGGTTTGAGTCCCATGCCCGCTGTATTCTCCCGTTGAGCTCAGGTGTGAGGTGGGGCTCGACATGTTTAACATGTTGAGGCCCATCCCTGGTGAGTCTCATGTTTAACAGACTGCTGTGTAGGCCGTCTGTACATTAAAATAATATAGGCCTAGGCCTGAAAGAAATTATTTTGTCTGTTCACTAGTCTTTTTTAAAGCTTTTTTCAAATTGAACATCCACTGAAACCGATTAAATTAACCAGTACCCAACATTTGTTATTAATCAAACCGATCAATTTAAACACGACTTCACAGATCGAGTGATGATTTTAACCATTGATAAAAGCCAACCAAATCAATTGGTTTAATGTTTCCTAGTAGACTGCTGTTTCAATACAGATGCTTTCATAAGGTTATGCTCGGCCTATTGAGCTACTTGTCTAATAACATGGGCAGCAGGCATGTTTTCATATTAACTTGCATATTTATTTTATAGGCGCTTTAACTACCATCATATAATTGCATAATCTATGAACATAACCGATGTCGTAGATTACATTTTACAGATAATCTCTACCTAATAACTAAACCAATCTGAGACTAACATAATTATCTAATAAGAATCTATACATGATAACCCACGAGAGATGCACTATAATCATAAGTAGAGATCTCCATCTTTAATAATGGAACTTCAGACTGTATTTAATCAAGTTTGTCCTCTGAACGGCCATGTCAGAGGTGATTGATAAGGTACCCGACAGACTGCAGGAGGAAACGGGCGTATTTGAATGTTTAATGAAGCACAAACCATGCACGGATGTTATCAACATATCTACATTTAATACAGGTTCCTCAAACGCACTCCGAGAGCCGCACAGAAACCAAGGAACAGAGAATGAAAGAAGAAAAAAAGCAGTAAGAGAGATTACAGTCCGAACAAGATCAAGCAAACTTATTTACACCAGCGGGGCGGGGAAGGTGTGGGGGGGGGGTACCCCAGAAGTCAGTGGGCCAAACACACCACACACACACACCATCAGCCGAGAAGCTTTGAGGACAATTACCTGTAAACTCACGAGTGCTTAACTTAAAATATATATTTATGCTTTCCAAATTTCACACAGATTACCTCCGCAGTGTAACCAAGGTAGGGACGCAATGGATTGTAAACAACTCCAGCACTTCTAAGATGGGTGGGATGATTTTTGGGGGGGTGGGCTAAAAACCATTAACATCTGTGGTTGCATTGCGGAGTTCCCTGGCTCCCCAGACCCCCAACCAGCTGAAGAGTAAGAGGGTGTTTCCCCAGGGAGGGAGTCCTGCGTTCAGCATCGGAGTCACAGCAAGAGATTATGGGAGGGGAGGGTGATAAAGGACATGAGGTGACCATCTTGTGGCTGATTGTGACGACACAGGGAGAACCAGTTTCTCCTGGGCTCGGAGAGAAGCGCAAGGCTTCTGTCCCTCCCATCATGGTTATTATTCAGTCTGTTGAGATCTGGGAGAAGCCACAAGGGCCCAGATAAAATCAAGGACACATCTTCTACCCCTTCAGAGGATCATGTTTCAGTTCACCTCGTGGTTTCACGACATCAGAGAGAAGCAGCCCACCTCGGTCTTACTCTTATCTTCCACCGCTCCTTCGGTGAAACAGCCCCACAGCAACAGGATGTGACCCTCCTCCATAGCGCTTTAGCTAGCTAGCATACATTCAACATGTGGTCAGTCAGCCGGGGGCCGGTCTGCCACCAGTACCGGGGGTCCAGGCGCAGGACTACCAGGATTTAATCAGACCATGTGGCAGAGTATGGGATCCATGCGTAGTTAACCGTCGAAACCGCCTTAAAACAAGGATTTCTGTTAGAAAACGGGTTTGTTTAGTCTGCGACTTTCACCTTGGCAAGACCATATTGTTAGGATCAAACACAATTAATTAATGTTTGATTCAGTCGTGAGAATCGATATCAGCCGAGGAATACTGGAGCAGAGTGGGAGACGGCCGCGTGAAAGTTCGACCCTTCTAGTAAAATATTAAAATGTATGAGTGTTTTTATCACCATTGTGAGCACAAACACAGACGTGCAGCGCTGATCACTCAGAAGACTGTGGCACGAGAGAGAGAGAGAGAGAGAGAGAGAGAGAGAGAGAGAGAGAGAGAGAGAGGGAGAGGGAGAGGGAGAGAGAGAGGGAGAGAGAGAGGACATTTTCTTAAAGACTTGTGCCTTAATCCACTCAGTTGGTGTTGGAATTGTCTGTTGTGATTGTAGACATGTTTAGCTCATAGCCAGGACGACAGAGGGGGAAGGAGGGGGAAAGAGACAAAGAGAGGGTGAACGAGGCACAGTGGAGAGAAAGTGATGGAGAGACCTGAGAGACTTTATACACAGGAGACAGTTGGGAGAGAGAGAGCGAGGGAATGTGAGGGGAGGACAGGAATGCAGAGGTGAAGCGTGGGGCTTGGAAGGACAGCCTAGGACAGACGGACACACAGGGAGAGAGAGAGACACACACCGGGATACATGGAGAGAGAAAGAGTGAGAGGGAGAGGGACAGAGACAGAGACAGAGACAGAGAGAGAGAGAGAGAGAGAGAGAGAGCCTGCCAGGGCAGGCGCCCTTTGTAGAATGGGTGAGGAAGATGAGGAAGATGAGGAGGAGTCTGGCCTCTTCTCTCAGTAAGGAGGAGGGGTAAAGAGAAGGAGCAGAGTAGCAGGGAGGGGGAAGGAGAAGGTTTGGAGGGTGAGTAGGAGAAGTGTCCAGGCTCAGTAGTCCTCCACCCAGCCGTTTTCCTGGATGAAGGCATCGATCACCTCCTTCATGGCCAGGTTGGGGATCAGCTGATCCTGGGTCAGAGGACTCCGGGTCACCGGGTCGAAGTGACCCACCCTCTGGTGGGGGGGAGAAAGAACAGTGTTATTACAAGATCAGGTTCAAATGTCAAAGGTTGACTGAACTGAGCCGTTCACACAGATACCAGATACAACCGGACCGCAAGCATTGATGCAGCTGGGAGGTAGACCCTATCTCCCATTAGTCTGGGTCTAAGGGACTTATGCAGACCACAACATTCAGAATTAGTCCTGTATTGAGAGATCATCCACCATCGGCCTGCCATTTGATCCTTTGGGGCAGTAGCGCCTGAAGAGTGGAGCGGTAATCTCAACCCTCCTTCAACTAAATCTTTTAGATCACACTCCGCTATCTGTAGCCCAACACAACAGCCTCCTCTCTCTCAGCCTCCCTCAAGTTTCAGTCTCTTCCTGCAGCCACTCTACCTTACATTCAGAGCAGGACTTCTCCTGGAGCCAGACAATCAGTTATCACAGTAAAAAATAAGTGGGGATAGGAGGTGAGGTTGGAGCTGGTAAAGGTGGTGTGGCGAAGAGGATGGAGATGGTGTGGAGGGGGTGGAGGCGGTGTGAAGGTGAGGATGGAGTTGTTGGAGGCGGGGTGAAGGTGAGGATGGAGGTGGTGGAGGCGGTGTGAAGGTGAGGATGGAGGCGGTGTGAAGGTGAGGATGGAGGTGGTGGAGGCGGGGTGAAGGTGAGGATGGAGTTGGTGGAGGTGGTGGAGGCGGTGTCAAGGTGAGGATGGAGGTGGTGGAGGCGGTGTGGTGGTACCTGCAGGTGTTCCTCGATGTCCTTGCGGTCGTAGGTGATGCCACTGGGCGTGATGCATGGCTCCCTCATCAGCTCAAAGCTGATCTTCCCACACAGGTAGTCTGGGATCTCCCTCTTCTGCAGGGCACACATGAAGACAGCCTCAACCACACAGTTAACCAGTCAACCACACAGTTAACCAGTCAACCAAATAGCCAACCAGTCAGCCACACAGTCAACCACATAGTCAACCACACAGCCAGCCACACAGTCAACAACACAGTCAACCACACAGCCAACAACACAGTCAACCACACAGCCAACAACAGTCAACCACACAGTCAACCAGTCAGCCACAGAGTCAACCACACAGCCAACAACAGTCAACCACACAGTCAACCACACAGCCAGCCAGTTACCCACAGTTAAGCACACAGTTAACCACAGCATGCAGTGCAATATGCAATAAACACCATGTGCAAAAGGGAGAACCTAAGCAATACTAATGTAATCTTTCATGAGATTGCACTTCCCAGTGTGGAAATAAATAGGCTCACTCGCTGTCAGGGATGTGACTTTACTAAGGGGCCGTTTCCATCTCATTATGACGGGATGGCCATTTGGACCGTCTCTATGAACCCAACCTAGCCAAGCTATAGCTCAGGTCCTGGGGCCGAGTGGAGCCAGGAGCAGGACGGGGAGTCATAACTGACTTATGAAGACACGTGCTACCTACGCTGCCTCTTCATTGGCTAATAATCCGATGAAAAAAAAAAATCACAAAGATTATCTTAGAGTTTGTGCTGTTTCAACGCACGCACGCACGCACACACACACACACACACACACACACACACACACACACACACACGAAAGAAATGGGGCCTTACTTTTCTCTTCTCGTCCACTTGAGAGAAGAGCTCGTCCATGTCCATCAGATACTTGTCCTACAGATAACAAATGTGTGTTTAACCTCTTTATACCTATCCCTGAAAATAACATACCGAGTGTATATCTCCACAACTAAAGGGGATATAATATGTCATCCTGGGCTAAAGGAAAGATAACACCTGTGAGAATGTTGTGCAGGTGAAATAATCAATGTGGATACAACTGGTTGGTGAACACAGCAAACCTGGAAGATTTTTTCTTCTGAAATAAATGTGATTTAGAGTGACTACACCTAGTGCATTATCAGCTGGTAGCCCTATAGCACTTTAGGGCCACGGCACGACATGAGTATCTGGGACAATATTTGAAGTCAATAAAGTGAAGTAGAGCAAAGATGGGTTTTAGTAGAGTACTTTTTTTCACCTATTTCCTCTGAAACCCTCTCTTAGCTACTAAAGATGGATGTTAAACATGTGTTAGGTTGCAAAATGGTGCCCAGACACTAGATCACCAGTTGATTTGACTTGATTTATGCGATCAAACACAGCTTTGATGATAATAACAACAAAGGTAAGACATAATCTGGATGTTAGATAATGTCTCAGCTTTCTGATACCGCAGTACTTCGTGATAAAGGTGAAAATATATTTTGAAAATACATCTTGACCTTAAAGGTCCAACATTATCAGGTTCACAGTGTACAACCCATACGTACATTCTGGGATGTTATCTTCATGATGTCACTGCCGTTCTGATTGTCGTCCTCTTTCTCTCTGCAGTCCTCCAGCTCCCTGTACGGGTTCACATACACATGCCATCAGACAAGAGCAATCAAACCCAGAGATCCAGACCAGAGCAGAGAAAGCAAACCATTTTACCCTAACTCCCCTAGAGATATCTCTGAATTGGCGTTGGCTTGCCTTTGACTGATTCAGACCAGTTTTTTAATTCCAAAAATAACCTGTTGTTCCGGGAAGTAAATTTGTGTTACTTTTGTAGAAACGCTGTTGTGTATGAGCGGCGTTATACTAAGAAGCTTAACCCTCAGTTTGACGTGGACATCAGAATAAACCGCTGCTCAGACAGAGCTCCCCACATTCAGACACACAGTAGCGTTATACTACAGGTGTCCGGGATGCCGAACCCTCTCTCTGACGTGATCCATCCAAATCAGCGGCTGTCCAGAACAATCTCCACAAATCACACACACTGGGGCGTTAGACTTCAAGGGTCCTTCAAGTTTGGGGAAGCCTAACTTTCTCTCGGACGCCGCGGTCAACTGCTGCCCAGACAGAGCGCTACACGACAACGCACACCTGATGCAGAGGAGCGAGGAGGCATTTTCAACAACAAAGATGCCGCTGATGTACATGATGTTTATGTCATCGGGACAGTATGAGACAAACTGGACGGTATATCTTCACTAAAAGAAGAACAGACGACTGCAGTTAATGCTTGTGTTGATATATATATTTTTTATCTCTAAGTGCTGTGCCACCCCTTTTGTAGTTATGATTGGTTGTCGGAATATCCTATGGCGTCCATAGGCATTTTGGTCTGTGCCCGTTTGTGACGCCCAATGGAAATCAAAAATGAAATAAGAAGTTCCAGACAAATTGCAGTTTGCAATGATTGCTTGCTGAGGTCATGAGCGTGACAAGAGCATTGGTAAACCCAATGGTTAAGCCAATGTTGCTTCTGAGTTATCGTCTCTATTTATCGGCTTCACTTACGTTTATGGACTAATACATAATACAAATTTCCCAATATCGGCCAATAACTGATGGGACCCGATCATTATAGTGCACCAGCTAAAATGATACAAAGTAAACTTCCTTTAACCGTTGCGTTAAAGCGGCGGCGCCAGATTCCGCAGTCAACAGGTGGTTCTAACCAGCCGATCTAGATCCTAGTCCCGTATGTTCCAGACTAGGGATGGGCAACGATCGTCCAATAGTCAGAGTCACGTAGAATATCGAATAATGAATGAGACTATAGTTATTTATTACACGGCACTTCTCAATGCTGTTGAAAGCTCCGTTCACTTGCATGGGCCTTCACAACTTCCGGTGGTGAATAATTTTTTGATAATTCACCGTTGCTAAGCATATAATGACTGCTGTCAAGGAAAGTTGATTCATTTTTTCTATCGTATCACTCCGGAAGTAGTCCGGTAACTTATCAACCCCAGCGACCTCTGTTGCTAAAGGACATGAACGTCTTTGGCAGACTATTTCTCTGCTGATCAACACTACGAATGTTGGTAACAACTAAATCATAAAAAGACACACCGTGTGGAGTTATTTTTTTGGCCATAGTTTCCATATGCTGAAGACGTGTCTCGTTCACCGTCATGCAGGCTGTGTTCAATAAAATAAATAGCGATCTGTTTTCGGCGCATGTAGGCCTATCTGCCTAAGCCCGCGTTGAAATAATTTTGATGTTGAATATGTATGGCGCAGTTGTTGAAATAAACAAATTGATTTCAATGTGTCATTGTGTGTATACGAGGTACGTGTGTGCGTGCGTGGGGGGTTCTTGACTGACCAATTTTCGAATATTATTCGAATACTTCTCAGCGAATATCGAATAGAATTTTTGCCAGAAATGCACATTCCTATTCCAGACAGTGCCTCACCTCTCCTTCTCGGCCAGGATCAGCTTGGAGAGATAGGCGTGCAGCTCGTTCTCTTGGTGGATGCGCTTCTCCTCGATGCTGTTCCAGCGCTTCTTCTTGGCCATGCGCAGAGCGCTGGGGATGTCATCGCCAAAGTTCAGCCTCTGCTCCTTGGCCAGGTTGTACGCTGTGGCGAGGAACATATGTCACATGGTCTGTGAGGCCGGTTGTACAGATCGTATGCATGATCACAAAGACGCAACAAAACATGATCTCTAAAAGCGGTCAAAGGGATGTGGAGAAAGACAACGAGCCCTATGCTAGCGGGCACTAGCATGATATGAATTCAATTCAATGACTTCCTTATTAATGTGTGTGTAAAAAACATAAGCGGGACATGCTCTTCTATATTGGATTATTTACAAACATTATTTTTAGGTAAATGTGCAATTGCAGATAGTATTCAACGGTAAATCCAGCTGTTCCAGGAGTGCTTGTCAGAGTGTATCCATGTGTCACTTGGTGCTTAATGTATTTGGCGGTCTAGGTCAGCATATTTCCATCTGTGGTCAGAGTACCACTGGAGGTACGCGAGAGTACTGAAGCTGGTACAAAGGATTTGATTAAAAAAGACAAATAAAAAACAAACAATTATGCTAATAATTCAAAATAGCTATTTATTTAAAAAAAATTAAGAATAGTTATAGTTATGGTTTGTTCATTCAAAATAGTGTCAACCTCTGTGCATTGCATTCCATGTTTTGCGAAAATCTGTTGCAGCATTGCTGTCTTTTCCTTTCCACTGTTTCGCAACGGCCTTGGCATTTTTGCAGTAATAATTGTGCATAAAGGGGGGTTGGCACTCTACTATATTTTCAGCCACTGCATGTTTGTTTTTCTATGTTGTCCATGTTGAACCTATCATTGAGAAGTGTTTGGCTGTGGTGTCATACTGCTGGAGCAGAGGCTCAGAGGCTGCTCACCCTAGGCATGACGTTGTTTAACCCATAATGGATGAACTCTTCCTGTTAATACTGCAACATGTCATTTTTTTTGTCAGGGGTGCGGCGGTGGGGCCCGGTTTGAAACTCGCTTTGGGCAGTGAAGGCGAGCATAATCGCTACACTAACAACTAGTGGAATGCAGCCAAGCTCTCCCCGCCCAAAGGCCCGGCGGCCCCCCTCACCTCGCTGCAGGTTCCCGATGGCCTCGTCGTAGTTCTCAAGCTCCAGGTGGCACTGGCCAAGGAAGAAGTGGGCCTTGACCGACTGGCCGTCCAGCTCCAGGGCGTGCTTGCAGTCGGCAAGCGCCTTGTCGTGCTGCTGGAGCTTGACGTGGCACAGCGCGCGGTTGGTGTAGTACACCGCGACAGACGGGTTGCGGTTCTGGAGGGGAGACGCCGTGTTAGGATCCAACAGTCAGAGCTTAACACGGACAATGATCAACCATGATAGAGATGTAGACCCGCTGGAGAGAACGACCCATAGGGAGACAGGCAGACAGAGAGTGCAGGCAGAGAAGGAGGGAGAGACAGACAAATGTACAGGTAGAGATGGGTAAACAGACAGACAGACAACTGGACAGGTAGATATAGGGTAACAAACACAGTAAACTAGACGGTTGGATATAAGTAAACAGACAGACCACTTGACGGGTAGATATAGGTAAACAGACAAATGGAAAGAAAGATAAATAGATAGGACGACAGATACACGGACCAATAGATTGTTCGAACTAGGGCTGCAACTAACGATTATTTTAATAATCGATTAATCGGTCGATAATTTTTTCGATGAATCGGATAAAAAAAAGAAACGTTTGTAATTGCCGCATCTTTATTCAAATACTGAACATTACTTCAAATTCACAGTGCAGACTGAAGTGTAAAAACACCAGGTTATTGCTTCAACGTCCAGGAACTATTAAAAGTAATATTAAATGATAAAAAAAATAAAAAAACATAACTGGGATAACACTAAATAACATACAATGTATGATATACATTTATATATATACAGTATATAAGGGATGTCCATGGTTAACCAGTCAACTGATAAGATCTTTAACCGGTAGATAGTAACGGTTAAAAATAAATTAGATAATCTTAATTTCTCTCAGATGACAGGAGATCGTTACTTTTTATTGATATTGATACCATTTTCGAGACTCCTTGAAATAGAACTTGTATTATTGCTTTAATTGCTGAAAAGATGATCATAGTTCATGATAGGACTTTAAACAGGTCATAATTCCATCTTTACTATCTATTTTGAATTGCTGGGAAAACAAGTTTTCGCCAAAATCTCAAATTTCTTTTTTTTTTGTGTGTGTGTTGCATTTGAACACATCAATCATATTACTGCGCCGACCTGAACACATCACATTTGACAATGTTTGCGACTTTTTTTAAGCTAACTAGCTGTATATCCTGCCAATTTTAACATGGATTTAAAAACTGGTTTACTATTTTTAACTGACGGGACTTTCTACACCGTCCTGTTGTGTGATTAGTACCGCTGCTTTGAATGACTGTTGATGCACGCGGTGCCGACTCCGAGCCCGTCTGCACACCGTCTGCAGCAGCAGCTGACAGAGTGTTTGGTTGGACTAGACGGATACTGAGTTGAAGGAGTTTTTTTAACCCAAAGACAGTGAAGGTACAACACTTTTACATAAGCCTACAGTCCAGTGTTAAGATATGACCAAAATACAAGCTGTGGTGGCTCACACTAAAGCTTGCTGTGGGCGTGCATGAACCATGAACCAACCTGTCGGCGGCTGGCTGTAAACAGTGCCGCGCCTACGAGTCAAGTATTAAACGGGCGACTCGACAAATCGATTACCAAATTCGTTGCCAACGCTTTTAGTAATCGATTTTTATCGATTTTAACGATTCGTTGTTGCAGCCCTAGTTCGAACAATAGATTGAACGACAGACAGATAGTCAGAAGCTTTGCACATCACAGAGTGGTTAATAAGCTACATTAATGACAAACTTTCCGCCATAATACTATTGAGTGTGGTATTTCGTGGTGGACGGAGGACAGTGCTGGTGACACGACTCACGATAGCCTTGCTATAGCAGGTGGCCGCCTCCTGGTACTTGCGGCAGAGGAAGAGGCGGTTCCCCTGCTCCTTGAGCTCCTGGGCCGTGGAGTTCTTCTCAGGGCTGGCCGACATCTTCTCCACTCTCTCCGCGGCGCCCGCTCCGCGCTGCTTCCCGATCCTGTTCCCCGTGTCTCCGGCTCACTGGCGGGCAGGTGGATGAACGCCCTGGCGTTTCGGGCAGCTTACAAACTAGGGCCACACAGTGCGAGAGATGGTGTGAAACTGGGGTTCCCAAACAGGGGTGCATCCCAGGGAGGGTTCAGCAGGTCCCGGGGGTACATGAAGGAGAGTGGTACTATGCTTTGCTATATCTTAAAACAAAATGCATGTTCACTGATCAATACAAAGCCCTACCCTAAACAGTGTGCCTCAACTTCGACCGTTTTAAACCCACAACATAAACAATGACGCTGAATGGTAATGTCATTATTGTGACATTAGTTATACTATGAGCTATAATACTTCTGGTTCGGGGTCAATGTAGAGGCGTTTCAGCGGACTGATGGGAACAACCTAATTATCCGCTCACTGCAACGCATCTGCAATGCGTGTCTGGAGCTTCTCAGCTGCTGTCGTAGAACATGTACCTTCTTCCAACAGAATATGGCACGTATGGGATCATATGCACAGGAGCTGCAACTGATGTGCATACGGAATCAGCATGACACACAGAGAAACACACAGAGCCATCCTATTGGGACCATACAACACACTACTGTGTGTCGCACTGCACTCACAACAGCGATACACGACACATGATACAATGACAACACCAGTAAAAAGTAGATTTAACACACACAATGACGTTGTCGGGTACAAACTAACAGGACGAGTTACAGGACCAGATAGGAGAGGAGTGTAGAGAGACAGAGTAGAACCTAGCTAACAGTTTAGCTCGTCATGCTAAGCTAGCAAGCGGATCTCCTTGGTCGAAGGAGGAGGAGACCGGGGAAAGCCCCGGTTCTGCTCCTCTCCTGTACCACTGTACTAACCGCGGCTCAGACCTGGTCAGGGTTATGTTCTGGTGGTTAAACATGGTGGTTAAAACTCTTGTGTCGTGTTGGTTTGGGCCTCCCAGGGCTAACCAGTCCTAGCTTCAGGTAACATCGTCGTCTGGGAGCTTCTGGCCTTTTTTAACGCCGCGGAATCAAACCGTCGACGAGCATTAAAACGACAAAGCGGTTGGTCTCACCTCAGGAGATCGGTATCACCGGTAGACGAACGGCGCTCTGCGTTTTGGATAATAACCTCGGTTTCACTCCTCAGCCGATCCGCCGCTCCACCGCAGGCTGTCATGGCACTTTGTTGTGATGATGACGTCACGCGGAGAGAGCGCGGAGCGCGGCCAATGGGCGCCGGGAAAAGTTCACCGCCAGGCGGCGCCGTTGAAGGAGGGCCAATGGGCGCTCTTCGCGGTGACGCCGCTAGAGGACGACGTGGTGTCACCGTTATTGGACGGTCCTGCAGCGGAGGCTGCAGCTTCATGGCCACTAGAGCAGCGGTCTTAGGACCCTACAGCCTCCCGGACGAGCTTATCCTTGGATGACGAAGATCTCAACTTAACTCAATCATAACTCGTGAAAGCATCTAAATAGACTTTAAATAACCCTCATCCAAAACGTAACCATCTCTTACCCTATACCTAAACTTAACTATCACTAACCTAATACCTTAATTGAAAAATATCAACCTAATAGCCTACCTAAACTTAAAAATCTGTCACCTAATTACTTAACTTAACCATTTGTAAACTTACCCATGAACTTAACCATATCTGGCCTAATGCCTAAATCCAACCAACAAAATTAGGGTTAGGGTTAGGGTTAGAAACGCCATCCTAGTGTGAAGTGTTTAAATCCTAGTGAATGAAGCACAAAATGTTGACGATGCCAGGGAACCCCGATGACAGCTCTTCATCTGCAGAATAATGATTGTTAGGGTTCAGTTACCACTCGTCACCTCCAGTGTCGCTCAGAGGACGAAGTGGAACTGTTTGAGAAAACCGTTTTAATAATGATTGTTGGTGTGATGCTGATATTATAAGTTAGAGGTACTTGGTATGATTAGTAGGCCTATAATAGGTTTATTTGACAGTGCTTAGTGTATGTAGACATATTTATTTATTTAAATAGGTAATATAAGGGATTGTAACAGATGGACGGACAACCGTCCATCTGTTAGGGACTACAGGTGAAAATTAGCCTGCATGGCTAAATCTGGCACATTTTACATATTGACATTCCATATCAAACTGACGGACAGACGGACAAGAGATATTTTTTCCCTCCAAAAAGGAAGGAGCTCTTACCCAAACCCTATACACCCCCCACTGACACACGCTCTGTCTCTAGCACACACACACGCACGCACGCACGCACGCACACACACACACACACACACACACACATCATACCATCAAACTCTCTCTCTCCCCCTCTCTCTCACACACACACGCAAACACACACACACACACACAATAAAACTTGCATTCATCCTTTATCTAGCACTCAAACGTTTATTATTTATCTTCTTTAAATGGAATAAGATATACTATTATTGTGATGGAGAAAAAGAGAAGGAGGAGGAGAATAGCAGAATCATAGCACCTGATACATTCTGAGACCTCTCACCAGTTCAACTCAAGGAGTTCAACCGCCATTACTTGGCCTTACACCTTGACATTTATCCATATTAAAGATATTTCTGCACTGAGACGTCGTGGCCTACTTCTAATCTTCAGACAGATAGACAAAAAAAGGACAGACTGTCAGACAAGGAGGTATATTTTCCGTCCAAAAAGGAAGGAGCTCTTCCCCCAACCCTATACCCTCCCCCACTGACCACTGTTGGTAATAACGCCGTTTGAAAGAACGGCGTTAGGTAACGCCGTTATTTTTTCAGTAACGGTTTAATCTAACTAATTACTATTTCCGTCGTTACAACACCGCTATCGTTACCGTACGAAAAACGGAGTGCGTTACTATGAATTGATTGAATAAACGGAGTAATCCGAACGCACCCCTGGCTCCAATCACAAACTGCTAGTGAGGAGCCCGGGTGGGTTAACAACGACATAAGCGATTATGATTGGCTAAGGCAGAGTCATGTTTCATGGTAGCCAATCGGGAGCCAGTGTTTTTACACACAAGCCAGGACACACGCGCCACACACACGCAAACGCACACACCAAACAGATTCGATGAAGCAGCAGAAATGGCGAGTCCGGAGCAATCCGATGAAAAGTTGGTATTTACTGTAGTATTCGGCAGATGTTCCACAATCTTTGCAACCAAGCAAATTGAAATTCAGGCCCCATCCACACTAACCCAGGTAAATGTAAACACGCACATCCGCAATGAAAATGATCCCCGTCCACACTATCGTTTTCATATCGTTTTCCGAATGTTTTGCATCCACGTTCCACGCTGAAATTATTTTGATTAACAGTTGTTGTCATGGTTACGTAACTCCGCCAAGCCTCTCTGTTTAGATTACAGGCGCGCGATCAGCTGATATTTACAGTTGATCAGCTGGTTAATCATTTTCGCCCCGGTCTTGTCCGTCTTTCCGGTTTTTTTTTTTTACCATCACAGAAGAACATCAAATACAGCGCTCGCCTCCGGCGTTGGGGCAACGAATATGTTTGAGCCAATATGTCGAGTTGTTTCTGGAGATAAATTAGTACATTGTACAGAGAGATCATCAATTGCATTTCACCTGCTATTTTTTTGATGAGCGTCTTGGTCTCGAGCGCAAGCTTGTGGCATTGTCATGGCAACCGAACGTCAGCGTTTCTGAAAACCTCCGTCTACCCTGTCCATACTACAACGCGAACCCAGCGTTTTCACATTTATATTTATGCGTTTGTAGATTTACCCGGGTTAGTGTGGACGGAGCCTCAGTTGGAAGCATATCAGGGCCTTGAATGGGCAGTTCAACCATTTAACGCATTAAGGCCAAGTGAAACTGCTCAGAAAAATCCAATTCTTTGACATATAGCAACTTTTTTTTACAGTAACGCAAATAGTTACTTTCCCTGGTACCTATTTACTTTTATTATAGAGTAATTCAGTTACTAACTCAGCTACTTTTTGGAACAAGTAGTGAGTAACTATAATTATTTACTATTTTAAAGTAACGTTCCCAACACTGCCACTGACACAACTTCTGTCTCTAACACACACACACACACACACACACACACACATACACACACACGTCATACCATCACACTCTCTCTCTCTCTCTCTCCCCCTCTCTCTCTCTATCCTCTCTCTCTATCTCTCACGCACACACACACGCACACACACCCGCACGCACACACACACACACACACACACACAGGCAGATACACAGACACACACAGATACACACACACACACACACACACACATACACGCATACACAAAAGCCATCAGGGCTAGGGATAAAGCCATGTCAAAGTACAAACACACATTGGACCCAGCTGACATCTCACAGTTTAAAGCTTGTAGGAATGAGGCCCAACGTATAATACAAAAAACCTACTTTTCTGAACAGATAAACGAAAACAAGGACAAACTCCAGAAATTGTGGAAGGTTCTGAAAAATCTAGGATGCTTATCTAAGACAAAAAGCACTCCCAGTTCTTGTATTACTCTCTCCATTGATGGAAAAGAGTTAAATAAGAAGGCGGATATTGCCAATCACTTATTTTTACCTCAGTTGCCCATAAACTTGTGAAGAAGCTACCACTCAGCCCAAGATTGTACGGGCCTGAACACATTCAGGATTTTTATGCTAAGATAGGTGTGACTCCAAAAAGTTTTTCCTTCAATCCTGTGTCAGTAGAAAAAAATTGGCGACATGCTAAAGGCCCTTAACTCTCTTCTTGAAAGATGCAGCTGATCTCATAGCCCCTTTTATTGCTCAAATTTTGAATCTGTCCTTCAAGCAAGGCTCTGTTCCTGATGACATGAAGCATTCTAAAGTATCCCACTATTCAAGAAAGGTGATAGGCTTGATCCGGGAAATTATCGACCGGTTTCTATATTGAGTGTAGTCTCCAAGGTCCTGGAGAAAGTAGTTCATGAAAAATTGTTTCAATATGCTGTGGATTCCAAACTCCTCTATGAATTCCAATCAGGGTTCAGACAGTCACATTCAACTGATTCATGTCTGCTGTACATAACGGTCTTCATAAAGGGCGAAGTAGATGTCGGCAAACTATGTGGCATGATCCTAATTGACTTACAGAAGGCCTTTGATACGGTCAATCATAACCTACTGTACAACAAGTTGTCAGCCTTGGGCATGTGCCCTTCCGCCTTAAGATGATTTGTTTCCTACCTCTCCGGTAGATCCCAAAAGACTGAATTCCAAGTCATATATCCAATGTACATCTGGTAACTTGTGGAGTTCCACAAGGGAGCGTCTTAGGGCCATTACTGTTTTTAATCTACATCAATGACATGAAGTCCGCCTGCAATGAGAACTTGTTTTTATATGCTGATGATTCAGCTATTATAGCCTCCAACAAAAATGAGCTTGAGCTGCATGCCATTTTGCAAGAAGAGTTCAGTAAGATCAGGGTTTGGCTATTAGATCATAAATTGTCTCTTCATGTGGCCAAAACTGAATTCATAGTGTTTGGATCTAAGCCAAGACTGCACAAGAAAGAGTTGTCCAGTATCAGCCTTGGAGGGCAGCTCTTCCCTGCCAAGCCCTCAGTGACCTATTTAGGATGCTCTTTAGACAGCAACCTAGATGGGGAGAGCATGGCTTCAAAGGTCATGAGCAAGGTAAATGGCCGATCCAGATTCCTAGCTAGGAAAGCTCCATTCCTTGATGCAATTAGCCTCAGACTGCTAGCTAATTCACTGGTTTTATGCTGCTTTGATTACGGTCTGGGCTCATGGTATGGTGGTCTTACTAAGCCCCCAAAAGACAAACTGCAGGTTTCTCTGAATAGGTTAGTCAGGGTAGTGCTGGGGCTCACATCAAGGGATCAATGAATGAATTTGAATTTGATTTTTTTTATTATTACTGTGTCATGCATTAGCATGCCTAGCCCACAAGGGCTTTCAAGACGACATTATAAAACATAGACAGACCAAAAACCAAAAGTAGATGCTAAACAATACTAACATTAACGTAGCACATTAACATATAAACCATCCTGACGTTTCATCCAGGCTTTAGTAACAAAAGAGGCTAACTTATAAACATCAAAGGTAAACAAACATTCCATCCTGACATCATTACTCCAAAATATTTCAGGGTTTTAGCAAACAGTTCATTTACAAAAGGTACTCTTAGTTCATCATAGAAGGGACAGTATAAAAGAAAATGATATTCATTCTCCACTTCTTGTAAATCACAAAGTCTCTATTCCTCTGGGATATTTTTAAATCTGCCGACCTCAAGTGCCAGGGGAAGGATTCCCATTTTTAATTGGGCAATCAAGGATCTCTGATTTCTTGGTGAATTTTTTTTAACATATGTTTCATAATTATGCTTGATTCGGACATGTGTCCGTAATTTCGGTTTTAACATTATATAATTTAACCATTTTTCATTGAACCTGACAATTAACTTTTTTCTGTTGGAACTGGAGCATGTAGGTAAGCTCCAGTACCAACAGCTGGGCTGGCTTCCCCTGGAGGCTAGGGCAGTTCAGCTCAAGCTCAGGGTGATCCATAATGTTTGCAATCACAAGTCACCAGCATACCTTAAAAATCACTTCATAAGGAGTAGGGATGCCCATGCTTACCACACCAGAGCTAGTAATGCAGACTTGTACTTGCCGAAGTTCAAAACAAACATTGGTAAGTGTACTCTCAAATATAGTGGTGTGGTGAACTGGAAAACATTACCTTTGGAAATTAAGAGCATAGACAACTATCATTGTTTTTAGAAAAAAGGTAAAATCCTGGCTCATGGTGAATGTAAATCCCTAGTGACACTAACATGTCTTCCTCTATGTGAGTTGCTGTCTGTTGGTGTTTGTCTATGGATGCCCTTTGCACTTTAATACAGAAAGTAAGGGTTAGGGAAGATTCTTTTATATGTTTAGCCTCTCATAGTCTATTTTTTGTGATGTTTAATGTTTTGTTTTATGTGGATATATTTCCTGTCTTGTAACATCAGAGACCATGATGGAAATAAGTGCTTGCACTTTGTCATGTTTTTCTTGTCTTTATTATAAAAAAATCTAAAAAGAAAATCAAATCACAATCAACTTGCAATTATCATTTATCTAGTCCTCATCATCTAATTATTAGCATCTTAAAATGGATTAAGATATTCTATCATTTAATTTACATTATAACATCGAAATACATATATAATGTTGACAAAAGTAATCATGGTAATTGACCCTATAGCAGACTCATAGCGCCTGATACATTTATAGACCTTGGGCCTTATTTTAACGGTCTGAAACGCAAGTGAGAAGCGCCAAGCGCAAGTAGCTTTGTGGGCGGTTCTATGGCGATGTTGCTATTTTACTGGCCAAAAAAGATAATTGTGCCCGGCGCAAATCTAAAAAGGGTTGGTCTAAAGTAGCCTAATTACCCTGGGTGTGGTTTGGGCGTAACGTGCAATAAACCAATGAGAGTGCCAGCTCCCATCCCCTTTAAGAGCCATCAGCGCATTTGAATCTGACGAGTTGATATTTTGACAGCGCGTCTGCAGTCTCCGATGAGACAGATGCACATGAATTTAAAACTTCAGATGGCTGTTTATGGCCAAATAATATGGCCTAATTCACACATTGAATAAGGTTTTCTTCCACAACTTCAGAAATACTTTATTTGAGAGTCCTCAAATAAATTTGGGCAAAGAAAACTTAACACACATATGATATGCGGTAACTGTGGTTCTATTTAATGATATACGCAATACATTATAAACATAGTTTATTATCAGCATTGTATGCATTATCATTATCGACTTGTGTTCCTAATATGCATGTGTCCCCCCGTTAATATACATTGCCATGGACTGTATTATGCGTTACGTGTTTAGCTTGCGTGTGTTTAAACAGATGGACGCACACACGCACACCCGCATTCATTAATTATTTTACACATACACACACGCGCGCCCGCATTCATTCATTCCACTCAATCGCAGTAAAACATTGTTTTCTCACGATCAAATACTCATCAATCTTAAAAGTTATGGGCATGTACACGATGTCTGTGTCAAGAAAATATGTGTTTGCTGTACGTGTTTGCAGATGCATTGATTTAAAAGTACAACGTATTACCGCTGTATCAGCTGTTCTTTCCCAAATAATTTACCAAGAAAGTGTGGCTAGGTAGATGAGAGAAGAAAAGTGTATGCGCGAGGTGCACAAGCAACATTATGCATGCGCCCTTAAAATAGAATCTGAACAATGCGCCATTGACTTTAAACCAGGTATTTCCTGGTTTATGGCGGAAGTGATTTCTGAAACTGCAAAATAGCACTAGGGAACGTTTGCGCCAGAACACACCTCCTCCTTTTGCCGAACTGCCCCTTGGGGCGGAAGATCATTCCCTAATTTACCGACGCGTGGCGCAGGAGGGAAAAGAACGCTCTGCGCCAGACGCAAACTAGCAACGACACATGCGCCAGTGAGAAAGTCAGTTGCGCCGGATGCAAGATAGGCCCCTTATCTCACAAATTAAAGGAGTTCAACCGCCATTACTCAGCCATAAACTTTCATATTTATCCATATTGAAGATATTTCTGCACTGAGGCGTTGTACGCAGGGGTGGATGGTGTATAGGGGCGATTTGGGCAACGCACTACCAACTGGGAGAAAGAGGATTTTTTTTCTAACAAATTCTATCACAGCAAAAGTAGTTTTCAGTGTTCTAGACATATTATCTGTCATTGTCCAATCAGAATCGTCAGATTCAAGTCGCGTTTCAAATGGTCCCGCCTCTCTCGGCGAATTCATTGACATGGAAAATCGCCCAAGCATTCTCCCATTGACTGTCATGTTAAAACTTTTTTTTTTCGGAAAATGAGCCTCTCAATATATTTCCAATGATGATTTGGGACTCGCCCTAACGTGCTTGCGTCATGCTTAGCTGAGCAAAGAGTACAAAGGGATATCTTCGATCAAGTCACTTGCTAATTTCAACATGGCTGCTAATGTGTGCAATTCCGTTGCGTCTCTGAAAGAAGTTCCTTTTAGTCGACGATCCAATTCAGACAAATTGGCATTAAAACAATCAGGACCTCCAAGACCAAAATTAATAATTAAACTAATTTCTACAAAGGGGGGAAAGTCCTACACCCAAGGATTTTCAACAAATTGGTACGAGAAAAAAAGCTGGCTAGCAGGTTGTGAAGAAGCTAACGCTGTCTTCTGCTACCACTGCCTACTCTTCCACCCTGACACCCTGACGGCAGACAGCACTGTTTGGGTATCGACTGGTGTGACAGATATGCACCATCTGTCTGAGAAAATCAAGAAGCATGAGATGTCAAAGATCCACATGGATAGCTGCTTGAGATTTGCGACTATTAGGAGGGTGCACATTGCCACTCAACTGGACGAGGGATACCGGCTAGCTGTTCGTCGCCACAACGATGCGGTGAGCAAGAACCGACACATCATCAACCGGCTCATCCAATGAGTGAAGTTTTGCGGAGTGTTCGAGTTGGCTTTACGAGGCAAGGATGAGAAGGAGGGCTCCACAAACCCAGGTACTTTTCTTTGGTGGATTGGTGGACTTCGTGGCACAGTTGGATGAAGTTCTCGATGACCACCTGAAAAATGCCCAGTGTTCAAGGGCAAACCCAAGACGGTGCAGAACAAGCTTTTGGAATGTATGCTAGCGGTCACACGGGAAAGGATTGTGGAGGAGGTCAAGTCAGCTCGCTATCTGGCCATCCAAACTGATGAAACTACGGACGTCTCCACGCAGACACAGCTGGTGCTTCTGCTTAGATACATTGATGACAACTATGCAGTGCAGGAACGTTTTTTTTAGTTTATTCCCATCTTCGATTCAACGTGAGTTTCAATTGCCAGTGTACTTTTGGAGAGACTGAACCAGCTTTTGGCCGACGACAACGACAAAATGAAACTCGTTTCAGTGTGATGAGGGGAGAGGGGGCTGGTGTGCAGCAAAAGGTGTGTGAACATTTTAAGAATGCCCATTATGTGCATTGCTATGCACATCAACTTAATTTGATCATTCAGCAAGCTACCTCCCGCATCAAAAAAGTCAACGTTTTCTTTTCCGATTTGAGCGGCATTGTTTCACAAAGACTGCCCAGAGCTTCATCTACAAGGTGGAATTTTAACAGCAGGATCGTCAACACTGTGTACGAGAACCGAGATGACCTCCTTGAATGTTTTGAAGCCATTAAGACGGGTTCACATGGTCCATTTGACCAGCTCAGCGTGAGAAAGGCATCTTGCTACGTGAGGATGCTACAGGACGAAGACTTCATTTTTTTCCTGTGTTTTTTTCACAGCATCATGCCCCACGTCGACATTCTGTACCAGAAGCTCCAGAAGAATGACATTGATGCGTCTTCATCAAAAGGGCCCTCGAGAGCGTCACAAGCAGTGTGCAGACCATTAGGTAAGATAACATTTATATTATTTGATCCTTCTCAAAGCAAAGCTTTGTTATGAGAACATATGCATGAAAGGAGTATTTGTGTTCTTTTTTATAATATATGCTTTTTTTTTATAATATATTGCCAGTGGTGTAATCTAGCTTGCTTTACTCTGTGCTGGACATCCTGGTTAGGCGAGGTACAATTGATAGCTTAAAAAAACAGTCCCTCCAGAAAAATGTGGCGTTTTTTTGTGATTGTTGCGGCCAAAAATCCTTGATTATGCGACACGTTTTCTTAAAAAATGTGATTAAATATGCGGCATATTTATGCAATAAAATTGCGGGAACTTGCGAAAAAATGTGGGAACTTGTGAAAAATGCAGCTTTTCGATGACGTCCACGTCGCGTAATTATGTCACTTCTCAACGTTCCCATGGCAACAGGGGGAAATGGCTGCTCTTGTGTGAAGTAAACGCAACATTTTTCAACTTTCTGCTAAGATATATGTGACTTTTTCACAAAGAAAATGCGGGGATTATGAAATCATGCAAGCCCCGCATATTTTGCGCGGAAAGTGAAAGTGTGGCATATTTGAAAAAATGTGGCCCCCGTATGAATATGCAGACTTTGGCTGATTATGCGTTGATTTATGCGATCACATAATCGCGTTTTTCTGGAGGGACTGAAAAACAGTGTTTAACAATAACATTATGCATCCCTGCCCATTTTAAGTGGGTATACTCATCATGCCTTCAGTGTGTCTTGAACAACCACACATAAGAGGTTGCCCATATTATATTGATATTTTATCGTATTTGTCTGAATGCATACTTGACTGTAGATAGATTTATGAGTGAAGTTACCAACACAATAGATAAAAAACAGTGTTTAACACTAACATTATGCATCCCTGCCCATTTTAAGCGGGTATACTGACATCTTTGTACTGGATAAAGTGTGAACATGTGCATCATGTAGACTACAGTACTGTACACAGCCTAACAAACACATTATTGGTTTGTTTGCATTCAGAGACTCTGACCAGCTGCAAGAGCCATCAGGAACCGACAGACCATGGACAGCTTTGACAGAAGAGGCGAAGCAGAGGCTGTGAAAGGTACTGCCATTCATTTCCTGCTGACGCTCTGAATGCCACTGTGAAGGCATATCCCACGCTGAACAAGGCAAAGCTCAAGACGGAACTGTCTCTGATCTATGAGAATCCTGAATTCAAGGCTTGCTGTGGTGCACTGGCACTGTACCAGGTTATCATGAGCTACAACCTCCAGGAGACATTCTCTGAGACTGTGAGTTTGTTGAACATTCTCATAACTACTCCTATGACCACAGCTGAAGCTGAGAGATGTTTCTCAACTTTGAAAAGAATTAAGACATTCCTGCGAAATTCAATGGGCCAGGAACGTCTAAATGCACTGGCCGTGCTCTCCATGGAGAGGGAACTAGTCCTCAACATGCGTGATTTCAATGAAAAAGTCATTGACCGCTTTGCTGCACTGAAAGAGAGACGGGCAAAGTTTCAGTACAAGTAATGTAGTCTCTCTCTCTCTCTCTGTCTGTCTGTCTGTCTGTCCCCCACTCCCCCTTCCCGTGAGGATGGACAATGGGTAACAGCGACCTTCACACACCCCCCCCCCCCCCCCCCCCCCCCCATCCTGAGGATGGACACTGGGTTACAGCAGTCCTCACAATCCCACCCCACACCTTTCAAGTATATATTGTATATAGTTCTCTGCAAACCTATGGTGGCATCATGCCTTCAGTGTGTATGTTGTATGTAGTTCTCTGCAAACCTATGGTGGCATCATGCCTTCAGTGTTTCTTGAACAACCACACATAAAAGGTTGCACATATTATATTGATATTTTATCGTATTTGTCTAAATACATACTTGACTGTAGATAGATTTATGAGTGAATTTACCAACACAATAGATTGGCCGTAACACACTCATCCCTTTTAGAATCACATTCTCTCTCTCTCTCTATCTCTCTCTCTCACTCTCACTCTCACTCTCTCACAAACACATACAGATAGAGACAGAGAGAGAATGTTAACTTGTGTATAATTCCCAATTATTATTGCCTATTATTATTCACTTTTAATCTTGCTGAATTCTACAAGGCAAATAAATTAAGTTAAAACTTAGTTCCCCGGCTCCATTAGTCTTTCTAAGGAAATGTTCTATTTTGTCTTTATTATTTTGTCAGAATACACCAGAATGCTTCATTTTTATATGAAAATCACAAAAAAATCTTCGGGGGACGATGCCCCCAGACCCCACTACAGGGGTTTGGTTTACAAACTTTCAGCCCCCCCTAAAATAAAATTCCCCAGCCGCCCCTGGTTGTACGTCCAATCCCACAGCAAGAGGGACCCAGCCCAATCCCCCCACTTAAAGCCTGGAGGACTCCCAAGGTCAGCCATGAGGGAATAAGCAAGGGAGTGGCAGTGGCCCAGGTCACCTTCATCCCAGCAGAGAGCCGGTGCGAGCACGGCGGCCCTGCGCCCTGTGTGAGGATTAGAGGGCGCCCCCTGAGCAAACAGGCTGATCCATCCGGGGGGGGGGGGTGCAGCTGTGTTTGCCCACCACGCTCTTAGTCCTGCCCCCCCCTGGGCTGAGGAAGATGTGCTCTGGGGCCGAGGCGTCCCATCGTTGTACACTCTGCCTCGCCACTGATGGCTGCTGGATTGAAATTGGGCTCATCCCATGTGTTCAGTAACGAAGGCTATTAATGATGCACTGTTGTCTTGTTGGCCTACATTACCCTAGTCTCACCTAAAAGGGTCGATAGGACTCGTAGATACCGGCCTACTCACAGTAGGCTACTGCGCTAGACCAGATCAATGAGGACTACTTTTACCTAAAGTGCTTTTTGTATATTATTAGTCACACACACAAACGTACACAAACACACACACACAAATACGCAAAAACACACACACACACACACACACACACACACACACACACACACACACACACACACACACACACACACACACACACACACACACACACACACACACGCACACACATACACATTGTCACTAGACAAAGAACTGACGGACAGAAAGACGAGGAGAAATATTTTCCCTCCAAAAAGTAAGGAGCTCTTCCCCCAACCCCCAACCCTGTTAGCGGGGCCCTCACCGTGCTGTTAACGGGGCCCTCACCATGCTGTTAGCGGGGCCCTCACCTTGCTGTTAGCGGGGCCCTCAGCGTGCTTTTAGCGGGGCCCTCAGCAGTTTGTTAGCGGGGCTCTCAGCGGTCTGTTAGCGGGGCCCTCACCGTGCTGGTAGAGGGGCCCTCAGTGGTCTGTTAGCGGGGCCCTCACTGTTATGGTAGAGGGGCCCTCAGCGGTCTGTTAGCGGGGCCCTCAGTGGTCTGTTAGCGGGCCCTCAGCGGTCCTATAGCGGGGCCCTCAGTGGTCTGTTAGCGGGCACTCAGCGGTCTGTTAGCGGGGCCCTCAGTGGTCTGTTAGCGGGCCCTCAGCGGTCTGTTAGCGGGGCCCTCAGTGGTCTGTTAGCGGGCCCTCAGTGGTCTGTTAGCGGGCCCTCAGTAGTCTGTTAGCGGGCCCTCAGGTTCAAACAGGGAACACAACATCACCATTATACACAAGCTGACTGCCCTGCTGAAGGCCTTCTATTCCTCCCAGAGCACAAAGCCGGGCTGTGAATGTATGCAGCTGAATGTTTAACCACACAATGGGATCAAATAATGGTCTACATTCACACAGCAGTGCATTGTCGCAGCCTCCATTCTGTTATGTCTGGTTTCAATGATCTCGGCCTCATTCACCAGAATTCAAAACTAAAATACCTTTTTCGACACAGTGACCAATTTTAGGTCCTTTTTTCATATTGTTTTGCATCAACTACTTTTATGGTGTGTTGTGTTATTTTACTGGAAAGAGGGAGATAAAGAAGCAATCAAAAATCTTCAATGGTTCATTGTAAATATAACAGTTTTGCTGTTTCCACCTCAAAGCTCACACATGATCAACATCAAAAGCTCTTGATCACATCTAGTTAAGTAAGAGCTTCTCTGTGTTCTATTGACAGTTGTGGTAGCAACATTGCTCGGCACTACAAAATTGTTATCTCTGCAAAAGGTGGCATTTCAAGTGTGGTGTTTTTCGAGGTGGTTATGACCGTTGTGTTTTTCACGTTAGTGGATCTGAGGTGATGTGTTCATACCCAAGGCGCCTGTTTTCCCGTAGAGGAAGCTAAAGAAGCAGGGTGTGTGCATTTGGATGTGATGGGGATGCTGCTGGGAACACAACAGTGGCCCTCAAGCGCAGGAACATTTGGTTCTGCATGCCCTCAGCTGGTTTTATAGCGGGTGTTGAACTCATTGAGCTCCCCCTCAGGATGGGCTGTAGCCACAAATCCAGCTTACGATTTCTTCTTTATTCTTGAACATTGATCAAATAGAATGGCTCTTCACAAGCTACTTCAACTAAAACCGAAACAAATCGTTCATGTGTCAACAGTGGTGGGGCTCACCTGCTTACAGTCCCTGGGGTACACCACAGAGATGCAATAAGTCTCCTTAACATCGGGTGGCGCTAGTCTTGTGGCGCTAGTCCGCCCCCCCAGTCACCGCGCTTGTTCGCTGGTTGACACACAACCAATCAGAAGGTATTTTTACACTGCCAAGCAGGTACGGTCGCTGCTTGGCAGATGTTAAAATTTCACTGTCTTGCCTATGTAAAACCGAGGGGGTATATTCCCCCTTTGTCAAAGAGCCGGATTTCTTAGTGCATTGGAGCAGGCGGGACTACGCACGGAGACCTCTTTAGAATAATTTGTATGCTTTTTTGTTTCTTTTAATCAAGCCACTCACACGCAAGAATGAGTAGACTACATCTGATTGTAGGTTACAAACGCGATTAACTATTTACAACAGGAAAAATTTAATTAGAGGCTCTGATTCTCAGAAGCCAACTCTCTGTCCTTTACATGTTGAATCGGACGAGACAGGTCCGCGCGGTTCAAAAAGTTTCCACCACAGCTGAACACACGGAACAGGTTCATTCCAGAACGTGTCCGAGTCTCCATAAACGTTTCAGATGGCCAACGGTTTGGCCAGTGTGTAGCAGCCTTAAGGCTCAGACAGAAGTATTGTCAGTCAGGAGACCTGTGGGTGACCAGGAGGCCACCCTGTTCCTTCTGTGGAGAAACAACCAGGAACCACCAGACAGGCAACACCTCAGGGTTAAAGGGCACACACACACACACACACACACACACACACACACACACACACGCACACACACACTACACTCATCCCCTGATGATACTTCCTGTCACAGAGAGGGGTGTATAACACACACACACAGACACACACCCACACACACACACATACACACAATACACACCTCTGATGATGCATCCTGTCATGGAGAGGGGCCTATAAAACACATACACCCACTCACTCACACACACACACACACAATACTCGTTCACTCCAATACATACGCACGTATATGCTCTCACCCAATCCAAAACACTGTGTTTTTTTTACACTAATTTAGCCCTTTTTTAACAAACAAATATCCATAGGGACAAAAGGGTAAGAAAACGTTTACTAAAGGATGTTCTACGCCTAGGGAATCAACACTACACCTCTACACACACTCCCCTCCCCAGCCATCACACATCCAGAGGTTAAAGAAAACAGGAGGGTGTGTGTGTGTGCGTGTGTGTTTGTTTGCGTGTGTGTGTGTGTGTGTGTGTGTGTGTGTGTTAGTAAGAGGTAAGAGTTGCATGGCTTTGGGGGAGGACACCAACTTTTTGGAGGGAACTTATATCTGTCTTTTGTGTGTGTGTGTGTGTGTGTGTGTGTGTGTGTGTGTGTGTGTGTTTGTCTGTGACATCCAAGGCTTTGTTAAAGAACATTTTAAGTTTATAAAATGATAAAAAAGGCATACTAGCATTAATATTCTATATCTTAATGCAAAAATACTTTCAGAAGTATATTCTAAAAACCTTCAGAAGTAAATTCTGAAAACTATCATAGAATCATCTAAATATTACCATTGGTATATTTTAAATACTATCATTGATATATTATAAATACTATCATTGGTATATTCACATCAAATTGCTATCATTGCTATATTATAAATACTATCATGATATATTATAAATACTATCATTGGTATATTCTAAATACTATCATTAATAGATTCACACTCTTGAGTATCTCCTAGATGCTATGAATTCCTTGTAAATACTGTGCACACGTGTGTGTGTGTGTGTGTGTGTGTGAGAGAGTGAGTGTGAAGTTATGTTTCAGAGATATGTGAGGGTGTAGGAGGGCCTTGGGTATGGTAGGAGGTCGCTGAGTCTGTAATAGAGGGCTCGCTGGTGAGATGGGTAATTAGATTAGCAGCTATGGACGTGTTGACCGGGCCCCTGGCGGTCTTACCCTCTGCTCTCTGTTCCCGCTCGTCGCCGTGGAAACCAGCCCGTCCAGGCCCTAGCAGTGTGTAGTCGGCAGATCCTAAATGGGCTCATAATCAGATCAGCAGGAGGAGTTGGACAAACGAAAAGCTATGAGGAGCCTCCGGTCCCTGGGGGGTGGGGATGGGCGGGGTCATGCGGGGTCAAGGCTTGAGGTCAGAGGTCAGGCCTTTTCAGGGGCGCTCAATCCAAGGGCCATTACATCCCATCATTGTGGGATTCCCCAGTGAGAAGCCGTTTTATTGGATGCCTTCACTACCCCCCCCCCTCCCCCTCTGACAGGAAGTAGCGGGGGAGGGGCGGAGGTCTCCGTCAGAGGGACAGAGCTCGGAACGTCCTAGAAGAAGCAACAACCAAACATAATGCAATCACCCCGGTCACAGAAACACCACAATCAACACTTTCATAATACCGTGAAATGTGTTCATCTTTGCTGCACTGCTCTCTAGACGTTTGGTGTGGCTGAATATGCTAAACTATTCATAATAGTGAAATGAACGACTTTTTCACAATCAAACTTTGAGCATTATCTCCTGATCTAATGAATCTGATCGAACAGGACGAGATTTGATGAATCTGTTTGAACAGGACTAGACAGTAGATGGGACCTGTCTCTGGGAGCGTGTCGCTGCAGTGAAGAGTCCAGTTGAAGGGGTCCTGTGGGGGTCCGGGTCCTGTGGGGGTCCGGGTCTCGGTGGGACCCTGTTCCTTGGGTCCTGGCTGAGACAGGACCTCATCATGCCCCACATGCTCCTCTGATGAAGATGATGTGTTCCATGCAGACGCAGGCAGCAGAAAGTTATTTCATGGTAAAGTTGGTGCTTTGTCTCCCCACGCCTGCCCATCACATTTCCATCACAAACCTCTCCCGCCGGACATCGCCCCCCCCCAGACACGCCTGCTCCTCACGGCCCTCCCTGGGTGTGTGGACGTCTGCAAGAAAGACCATTGTTGCATGTTCCAATGCGTGTGTGTGTGTGTGTGTGTATGTGCTGTTGGGTGTGTTTGTGTGTGTGTTCAACTGCATGCATGCATGTGTTGTGCGTACGTTTGTGGGTAAATGTGTGCGTGTGTTTGGTGTGTGAGTTTGCATGCATGTGTCTGTGTGTATATGTATGTTTGTGTGTGTGTGTGTTTGTATGTGTGGTGTGTTTGTGGGTAGGGTGTGTGTGTGTTTGTGTTTGCTTGTGTGTGTGTGTCTGTGCGCTTGTGTGTGTGTGTGCGCTTGTGTGTGTGTCTGTCTGTCTGCGCTTGTGTGTGTGTGTGTGTGTGTGTGTGTGTGTGTCCGCGTTTGTGTGTGTGTGTATGGGGGTGTGTGTTTGTATGTGCATGTGTGTGCGTGCGTGTGTGTGTGTGGGGGGGGCTCACACGTGTGTGTGTGTGTGTGTGTGTCTGTGCGCTGCAGTGTCCGGAGGCCCTTCCCCTCTGTGGTCTCATTACCCAGAGGCCGACCCTCGGACTCTATTCCCCTCAGGACCCAGGAGGCCTCAGGGCCAGCAGGTCCATCCAGGACCTCCTACCACACACACATACTCGTTCAGACACAACACAAACACAATAAACACAAGTACAGTATAAATACACTACATGCATGGCACACAACCACAACTACATATTACACACATACACGCAACACACATGCACACATACGGATAACACACAGACCCCAGCTGAAAGGATTGATCAGTCTTGATGTTAACAATAACACCCACACACATGCACACACACCCACCCAGCCACACAACCCCCCCCCACACACACACACATACACACATATAGACACACACACACACACACACACACACACAGCCTATTACCTCGTGTTATGACCATTACTAAACCAGAATGCTGCCATGTCGCTCTGGTTTCCCTCCACCTGTTGTTTGACTTCAGATCCACCTGTTGGAGGTCCCCCGGCTCCGGCCCCAGGGTCCAGTCATCCGATACCGCTGGTGGGGGTCGGGCCCACAGAAATAATGATGGAGGAGTGAGTGGGCGGGTTGGGGGCAGGTTTTGGCGGTCCCCTCAGGGTCTCTCCAAACAAAGGTTGTTCACTTGAACAGTTGTTTAGGTTTCAGGATCTATAGAGATAGTTTTATAGATCTGCACATCTATAGAGAAGACACACAGGTGCCCTGGATCAATAACAGCACTTTGCAGAGCTATAACCCCCACACACACACATCCACGCATACGCACGCACGCATGCACACACACACACACAAAGAAACAAACACACAGAAAACCATACATTCTTTACACGATTCATTTGATCTTACAGACGCACACCAATCTGACGTTGTACATATACATTGGGGGTTTCATGTTTCATACAGGAAGTAATTTGGAGATATAAATGGTATAATTGTTCTAGCAATGAAAAAAAAAAAAAAAAATTCATTTTTTATTTTGTTAATGGCTGCAAGATCTGGTCCAACCGTTTAAAAGCATTCAAAGAAATGAAGTAGATGATAAGTGTGTGAGTAAGCTCTTATCTCAGATAAAAGTTTATAAGCAAAGAAATTAAAATGATATTTTAAATCATATTTTGGTAGCATTTTGTTATAACTGAGGGCATTGTCTCAATATCTCTTTACGTTTGTTACCTTGTTACCTTTTTTAATTATTAGTAGCAAATAATGCTGCTTGGTGTTCTTGCTGTGCTAAGAACTAAGCACAGGAAACCGTCACGTTTGATTGATTGATGCTCCGCCCTCAGCGGACGCCATGTCCAGCTGAGTGGTGAGTTCACTAAGGACTCACACAATAGACAACTACTAACCCCACCCAGCCCCTCTACACATAACCCCACCCTGCTCCTCATCACATAACCCCACCCTGCCCTTCTCATCACATAACCCCACCCTGCTCCTCATCACATAACCCCACCCTGCTCCTCATCACATAGCCCCACCCTGCCCTTCTCATCACATAACCCCACCCTGCTCCTCATCACATAACCCCACCCAGCCCTTCTCATCACATAACCCCACCCTGCTCCTCATCACATAACCCCACCCAGCCCTTCTCATCACATAACCCCACCCTGCTCCTAATCACATAACCCCAACCTGCCCTTCATCACATAACACCACCCTGCCTTTCTCATCACATAACCCCACCCTGCTCCTCTTCACATAACCCCACCCTGCCCTTCATCACATAACCCCACCCTGCTCCTCATCACATAACCCCACCCTGCTCCTCATCACATAACCCCACCCTGCTCCTCATCACATAACCCCACCCTGCCCTTCATCACATAACCCCACCCTGCTCCTCTTCACATAACCCCACCCTAATCCTCATCACATAACCCCACCCTGCTCCTCATCACATAACCCCACCCTGCTCCTCATCACATAACCCCACCCTGCTCCTCTTCACATAACCCCACCCTAATCCTCATCACACTGCTGAGCAAGCAGGGGGAGGTGCTGAAGGGGTTGTAATCAGAGGCTTGGGGGTGGGGGTCGGGGTGGGAGGCGGGTGGGGGTCGGGGTGGGAGGCGGGTGGGGCAGTCAGCCTGGGGGAGTGGAGGCATGTGTCTATTGTCCAGCTAGACTATTGTGGTAGGGTTAAACTTTAAAGTCTGTGTGTGTGTGTGTGTGTGTGTGTGTGTGTGTGTGTGTGTGTGTGTGTGTGTGTGTGTGTGTTAGTATGGGTGTGTGTGTGTGGGGGGGGGGGGGGGAGCATTCATGCAGTTGTGTGTTGGCTAATGCATGTAACCGGTTGTGTGTGCAGACATGTGTGTGTGTGTGTGTGTGCGTGCATGTGTGTGTGTGTGTGTGTGTGTGTCCTTTAAGAAACTCAGTGTGCCCCCCCCTTCCCATGCTCCCTCAACAGAGACCTCATGATGTGGACAAACAACAACATACCTTCACCTGAAGCCAATCCCTGAATGAAGCGCAGAAACAGTGAGAGTTCAAACAAGATTCTGATTGATTGATGTTCTGATTGAGGAACACAAAAGCCTGTCGGAGCCAGGCTTGTACTCCCACCACTTTTGGAGGTTCATTTATAGTAACTTTGATGTGAATTTCCACATCATAATACAATATACATAACACAGTAACCACTATGCATTTTTTTTTGCCTTATTCACTATTATCATATTGATTAAAAATGTATTGTTACCTTACTTATCTTTTATATATATATATATATATTGTAATCTATCTATCTATCTATCTATCTATCTATCTATCTATCTATCTATCTATCTATCTATCTATCTATCTATCTATCTATCTATCTTTCTAAGCTGGCTTGACATATTTGTCATCATATGTTATATTGTTATATTGTAAATATTTTGTTGTATATTATTTTATATATTAGTTGTATTTTTTAACATTTATATTTAAGTGTTTAACTACAAGGCAACAGCAAGGTTCTTGCTGTGTTAACCATTGGTGGAAGATATGATTTTTGTACTTGTGTAGGCTCAACTTCTTCCTCAATGAAATGGGATTCAAACCAAAACCCTCCTGTATCATTGGGAGGTTACATTTTACTTAAATACTTGGCTTATGGATTAAAGGTGTTATTTTTACTATAGGTCTCAATTGAAGGTTCACCACACACTCCAGGTCACTTCTACATGTGGTGTAGAAGACGTTTTATGTTAGAGTACTTCAGTACTCTAACATAAAACTTAGAGTACTTCAGTACTCTAACAGTACTACTTGTTATTGCAGGAGAGGTTGGAACAGCGTGAATGACAGGTCAGGATTTGATTGGTTGCTCTTTTCTTGTCTGTTTGAATAAAACTTGATTTGATTTTGATGTAAGATACTTTTCAGATTCAAAGTGCTTTATCAAAAACACAATTTCAACGTGATTTCTTAGGTAGATAAATGAAATTCAGACAGAGTGGTAAAGGAGAGACGTAAAGTAGTGAAGGTCTGTGGATCCTCTTAGAACCACAGTCCCCCAAGACCCAACTGAAGGTCTGTGGATCCTCTTAGAACCACAGTTCCCCAAGACCCCCTCTTCATCCCCGATATGAATTCATATGAAAAGAACTAAAAGGACTGAGCTATGTTGCCCTTCATTTGCTCTGCAGTTTGGATGTGGATTCTGTTGAAGGGCCTGCACAACGCCCTGGCTGCAGCACCTTGGACACCCATCCATGTTCTCCCGAAGTCTGGAAAGGTCAGCGTATCCTTGGGCTGACCGCTAAAAATTCACATCAGGATTGAGCGCCAAAATCAAACAGTCAATCAAACAAACCTTTTGTGTAATGGCCCATTGTATCTAAATAAGGGCCATTGAGGTGGGGGTTGTTGGTATTGGTGGGGGCAACATCTGTCTCCTCTATGGACGTATGTAAAACACTACACCTATTGTGCGTTTTGGAGGGATCCTGCTCCTTGTGTATGTTTTCCCTCCAAATTGATCCGGCCAATTAGAGCCAGGAAAGAGGGAGGGAGTTGGTGGAGGACACAGCCAGAGGAGAACCTCTGTCTGCCCCGGACCCACTCGGCCCCTCACGGCTGGGGGCCAACAACACTGGGAGCCTGGGCTAGAGAGTCTGGAGGGACAATAGCCACTCTGGAGGGATTACTGATAGGGCTGAGATGCTTCTCATTAGGCTAATGGCCCTCATAAACACAAGAGGTAGCCAAGGCTGGAGGTGGAGGTGGTGGGGGAGGTGGTGGTGGAGGTAGTGGTGGAGGTGGTGTGGTGGAGGTTCTAGAGGGGAGTGGTGAAGGTGCTATGGAGGTAGTGGTGGAGGTGCTAGAGGTGGTGTGGTGGAGGTTCTAGGTGGGAGGGTGGTAATGGGGTGGGGGTGGTAGAGGTGGAGGTGCTAGGAGTAGTGGTGGTGATAGGGGTGGTATAAGGGCTGAAGGCTTGATGGAGGGAGAGAGGAAAGGGGGTTAGGGTTGATCTCTGGGGGTCAAAGAGACAAAAGTGGTTTTCCCTCCGAAAGTTCTTTCAGTGCCCCCCCCCCCCACACACACACACACACACACACACACACACACACACACACACACACACACACACACACACACCAGAACCCCAGCAGACACGGCCCTTGGTGCCACACAGAACGATTCAGTCATGTAGCACACTTTTACCAAAGCCACTTAGACTGCATGTTTTAAGATACATGTCATCAAGAAGCAGTTAGACTGCAGACATTGGGGTTTGAACCCAGAACCTTTGTCTTGAAGGCAGAGGAGCAGTGGTGGTTTCTATGACCATTACCACATTACCTTCTAGTTTAATGACCTCTGGCTGCAGTCATGATTCAGTGTGCTCACCTCCCAAACCACCAGGAAGTGGGCTCTTGTGGCTGCGCTTCAACAACTCCAGCTTCTAAATGACAAATATAGGCCAATACATATAGCTCTATGTCTCAGTCACATCCCTCCTTTAATACAGCCCTTTAAGGTGTGTCCAGTGTCACAGCTGCAATTGGGTTTCATCAGTTACAGTCTGTCCAATATCAAACACTCTTTCATCACACTTAATAAATGCAAGTCCTTTCTCTGCACTTACAGGCTCTTTACAAGCTCTTTAAAGACCCAGACATCAGATGAGCATTGGTCTTTGAACAGAACAGAATTAGCTGTTGGTTAGGAGTCAACAGAGGTCTTTTCAAGTCCTCTGGAGAGGCGAGGAGGTGGCAGCTTGGTGTGAAAGTCGGTCTACAAACACGGTGGAGGAGTGTTGACTCTGCAGCTAAAACCCAGCACAGGCCTGCTTCACCCTGGGAAGCCTCTTGGGGGATCAACCTGGATCTCCGTCAAGGTTAACCCACACATTTTTAGCTATCCTGCTTTTAGAGGCCATTTTAATGAGGGTGTTGTCGTCCTCTCCCAGGACTGAGATGTAAGGGGCTGTGGGACCACTAGCACCAGAACCCCCCATAATGAATCTTTGAAGCCCAGATCACAGTTATTAATTAGTCATTGAAGCTTCAAATGTACTTATTTCGTGCTTGCTATGCAACAGTGAAAATGCGCAGCAGGCTTCTCTGCTTTTTCCAAATGTTCAACAAGAAGGGCACCGATGCACCTCGTGTTTGATAGCTAAAATGGCCGGGCTTAACTGAGGTACAGTTTGACTCTCTGGGTTCAACTGCAGGTGTATCACCAGTGGACCTAGTTGACATGTCCTTCTGTTCCCGTAGCTACTCTGACCTATCCAGTTGTGGCCTGGACAGTACAGACCACGTTGTGTACTGGCTCAGCCTCACTTGAAATTCGCTGTGGATAAAATAAATATGTTACGGATACTAGTATACTAAATGCTAAATTAAGATACTAAATAAGGTTTGATTATAGTCTGTTATTTTTCTTTTAATAGGTGTATCTTTTGTTGGAGAGTTAGACAGAGTGTGCTGCGGGTTGACCATCTTCCCTGACAGTGAGGGTTGTAACTTGTATTGCTTGCTGTGTACACCAGTGACCCTCCTAGGGTGGTCTGCAGGCAGTCAGGGCAACACGGAAGACACTTAAAGACTTTGGTTTGGTCTACAACAATACTATCCTAAACCCCTAAAACCCCTTAAAACCATCCAACGTTCAGAGGTTGCTTGAGCCAACTCGTCATATGCATAATATTCTGTGAACATGCCAACATGCAAATGGTAGCAAGGCCAATGAGCACGGTATGTTTCATACCCTCTTTGAAGCAAACTCATTTTTGTTTGATTGCGAGAAACCTCTTTGTCGCCAAAACGGTACTTTACCTTTTAGAGACCTGCTTAGGAGCGTTTTCTATATATGTACCAAGCTTGACAACTCTGAGTTGTTCACCATGGAATGGTTGAGGTCAGCGTTTTCTTACCATTGACTTACATGACCAAAATTAGCTTGGTGAACACATGCAGAATGGTAATTTAGAATTGACCCTTTGACGTCATTTTCTTGCACAAAAGGGGTTTACCTTTATTAACCTTATCTACCTTTCGGGGGTGTCTTTGATATGCACACCAAATTTTAGAAAATTAAAAAATGGCAGAAAACCTAGTCAGACAGAAGAACATGGTTCCATTGGCAACATTCTAAAGCATAATGAGACATCATATGAGAGCCAAGACTAGAGGACCAAGTGGACCGGAGATATAGCCTTTTCAAAAGTGCAACTTTGACCCATTGGTAGTGCTCAAGATTTGTTCTAATAGGGACAAATTATTCAATTTCACCAATCAATTCCCTGTGCAAAGTCACATGCAAAATGAGCCGGGGAACTTGTTGACGTTGGCGCAACAATAATAATAATACAAACAACCACAATAGGGGCCACTAATCATAAGAAACATGATAACAATAGTGTGGCTGGCTCTGCAACCACACTAATAATAATAATGATTTTTAATGTATTGTGGGGAGTTTGCTGACATCATCTTTTATTGTTTGTTACTATCATCGTCATTATGATCTTGTTGTTCTTCTACAGATGATTGTAGAGGCCTGGGAACGTTGTGACGTCCAGCTCAGTGATCCATTACATGCTTATCACACACACACACACACACACACACACACACATCATACACATCACACACACGAACACACACACACACACATACACACACACACACACACACGCACACACACACGCACGCACGCACGCACGCACGCACGCACACACACACACACACACACACACACACACACACACACACACACTCACTCACCATACACACACAAACACACCACATACACCCAGCTGTGTTTGCTGTTGGTCCCCCACTCACTCTCTCCTGCACTCCCGCTGAGAACACAAACATACACACACACACACACACACACACACACACACACACACACACACACACACACACACACACACACACACACACACACACACACACTGATGAAGGACAGATAAACACACTCCCATGGAAAGCTTGGGAAGGTTCACTGGGAACCAGTCATTTTTTACAGCGTAAACACCATCCAATCAAGTGCTTGCAGTCATCCACAGCGACCTGCAGCCAGCCAATCAGGCGCTTCAGCCCACTCACAGCCACCCACTTTCCTCCCACAGGGCAGGAGGTGGGAAACTGTAAGCAGCGCAGATCCCACCGACTCATCAGAGCCATCAAACACCCTGGTCATGTTGGAGCTCCCACAATGCACCACAGTTCACTCCACCGCCCCTATACTTACTTTACACTCTCACTTCCCATGATGCAGTAGAGGTAGTGATGTTTACATTTGATAAGGTCAGGGGGGATTAGGTTAAGGGGAACGCTTGGATTAGCTACATTTAGTCATTGGATTATAGATGGTTAGGTTGGTTTTGGTTAGATATGGTTAACTTTATGTATCGGGTTAGAGAAGGTTAACTTTAGGTATTAGTTTAGAGATTGGTTAACTTTAGGTGTTAGGTTAGAGATGATTATCTTTAGGTATTAGGCTGGAGATGGTTAACTTTAGGTATTAGGTTGTAGATATTGGTTATGTGCAGGTTTAATGCTAGACATGGTTAAATTAAATATTAGGTTAAAGATAGCTAGGTCAAAGTTAGGGTTAGGGCTAATTGAGCTGGTCAAATGAGGGTTTGAGGTGGTTGAGATAGGGGTGAGGATCTGGGGTAGAGCAAGGCATCATGGGAGCAGTTAGAGCTGTATTGTTGCTCCTCAGGCGACGTGGTGGTTGTTGGGGGTTAGAGGTCAGCCTGGCTTCCTGCTAATCTTAGTGTCTCTGTACTTTGCGGGAGAGGGAGAGGAGGAGGAGGAGGAGGAGCGAGTGGGAGAGGAGGAGAAGGAGGTGCAGGAGGCGAGGATAGGAGGAGGAGTGGAGAAGAGTAGAGGAGGAGGAGGAGAGAGAGTCAGAGTTGGAGGAGGAGAGAAGATGAGGATGAAGAGAAAGGAGAGTAAGAGGAGGAGGAGAGAAGAGGAGAATGAAGAGGAGGGGGTGTCAGAGGAGGAAGAGGAGGATGAAGAGAAAAGAGAGGAAGATGAGGAAGAGGATAATAGAAGAGGAGGAAGAAGTCGAGGGGGGGTCAGAGGAGGAAGAGGATGAGGACGATGTGGGGAGTCAGAGGAGGAAGAGGAGGAAGAGGAGAATGAAGAGGTGGGGAGTCAGAGGAGGAAGAGGAGAACCCTGGGAAGAGGTTTGAATGGGTCACGGGTCAGCAGGAGCTCAGCTCCAGAGTTGCTGACCAGTGAGAACTCTGTTTACCTGTCATCTAGACCCGCCCCCTCTCATGGATCACATGACACTGCTTAGCTGCCTCAAGCAGCACAATTTCACATGTAGCAGAGCTCTGAGGGACAGACAGGCAGGCAGAGAGACAGACAGACAGTCAGGCAGGCAGGCAGAGAGATAGACAGACAGGCAGGCAGGCAGGAAGAAAGATAGGCAGGCAGGAAGATAGATAGACAGGCAGGAAGATAGATAGACAGGCAGGGAGATAGACAGACAGGCAGGCAGGCAGGGAAATAGAGAGACACGCAAGCAGGCCGGGAGAAGCGAGATACACAGACAGGCAGAGAGCGATAGACAGGCAGGCAGGCATGGAGATAGACAAACAGACAGCAGGCTGGCAGGCAGAGAGATAGACAGGCAGGCAGGGAGTCCAATAGACAGGAAGACAGACATAGAAGACGACAGTCAGCCAGGAGCTGTTTCATGAATGTGAGTAACACAACTCATTCAAACACACACACAAACACATAAAGACACAAGCACATACACACACACACAAACACAAACCCTTATCCACTAACTCTAGCCCCAACCCTTACCCTGACCCCTAATTAATGTACCCTTAATGTAATAAAGTACCGGTTAATTTAGCTGACCCTTTTATCCAAAGCGCCTTACTTGTATTTATTTATAACCCTCTTACCCTAACCCTATATATATATATATGTGTGTGTGTGTGTGTGTGTGTTGAATGTGTATGGCTATATAACACCATAATTCTAACTATATATATATTCATATATATATATATATATGTGTGTGTGTGTGTGTGTGTGTGTGTGTGTGTGTGTGTGTGTGTGTGTGTGTGTTTGTATATGTATATATAATGTGTGAGTATTCTCTGTGGGGGGGCTGCTTTGAAGGGTCCACAGAACAAAGATCCTCCCTCCTACTGACAGACCGCTGGATGGCTTTGTGTTGGACTTTCATTGAAACAACCACAGACACACACACACACACACACGCAACCACACACACACACACACACACACACACACACACACACATACAGACACATAGACAAACACATAGACACGTAGACACACAAATACACACCCTATTATGTCTCACACAACAACACAAAAACTGGACAAGTATATAGTTATATTATGGGTAGAGATGACAGCGCCTTCTCCATATATGCAGACTGCCTACGATTGCTTACACAGAGCAGCATTTGGCTATTTGCTTAGAGTTTATCTTATTAAGTCAAGCAATTTGCAATCCTCTAACACAGAGTCTATGAACATGTCTAAGGCTACCATAATTGAGTACAACTAGTGTTGTGCTAAAACCACCTACTGTCAAAGCATTTATTAATGGCTGGTATTTAAAAAAAACATCAGAGAAACACAGATCCTTATACATGTCAAAGCAACAAACCACTTCCAGAATCACAATGGTTTTTAAAAGATCATCAACAACAAAAATGTCAGGAGTACTTGAAGAGTCTCTAAGAACACTTTCTAGGGAGTTATCATTTCAATGTGTGAACCAGTTAAGTTGTATTTTTTTGTTTGTATGTATTGCGCTTAGCCTATATACTTTGCGCAGTTCATTTGTTGTAATGTCAACAATGCGATCGTGACGGGCAATGTATAGTCTACATTTCAAATGTAGTGTCTGTGTGTGTGTGTGTGTGTGTGTGTGTGTGTGTGTGAGAATATGTGTGAATATGTGTGTGTGTGTGTGTGTGTGTGTGTGTGTGTGTGTGTGAGAATATGTGTGAATGTGTGTGTGTGTGTGTGTGTGTGTGTGTGTGTGTGTGTGTGTGTACGCATGCGTCAAGTCGGTAGGCAACACGCCGGTATTGAGCCAAATGTACTGATAACAGCAATATTCACAATTTGCTTAGTTTCAACCTTGAAATCAGTGACCAAAAATGCGTGAAGAAGCGGTAAAATCTAGCCTATAGCCTAACCCCGGATGGCAGATCCATGACCCGACAGCTGATTGTCCTGAAGATAACCATAGGAACGCATGGACAAATTTGGACAATACCATCGTCCACTTTCTGATCAAGACTGGATGTGCTCATGTGATCAGGCACTGGAGAGAGAGTTTAGAAAAACCTTGGACGTTAAATCAATCAATGAAAAACAAACAATTGGATTCACTGGAAGTAATACGCGCCATTGGATTAAACTCACCAACATCATATGCAGACTATACTACAGGAATGGAGCCTACACAGTAACCCACAGAGATGGAAAGCCGCTACCTTGTTAGTAGTACACCGCAAGAATCCTACGGAAATTCCCCCTCTGCACTACCACCGAGACCAGACACACACACAAACACACACACACACACACACACACACACACACACACACACACACACACACACACACACACACACACACACACACCAGATGCATAAACATGCACAGGCCATCTCACCCAGCATGTGTGACATGTGATGATCAGAAAGACTAAATAATATTTAAGGGTCTGATTTAATATCCATAACCAGAGTTAATAGTTCATAAAATAACATTTAGAATGAGACTCAGAGATGGGTCGCTATTGGTAGAAATACAAAGTACTTGTAGACGTCTCTTTATGAATTATTAACAAGACGACCTGTAACAAGATACTAAGGTGTAGAATTTGGTTTGTTTTTATGTTTCTATTCAGATTAGACTTGTAACTAACTAATTAACTAACTGACTCAACTATTAGAAGTTCAACATAAAAAAATATATTTGATTGTGCAGTAAAGTTACCTAAGAAACGCTCTCAAAACTCAGTAAATACTAGAATTATACTATAAATACTATAATATAATAAAAAATACTAAGTATTTCAGATATCTTACATCTTAACCACAGAAGCATCTGGAATTACAAGTATTCTACTGCCAGCCGACTTACAACTAAGAAACATATTATAAAGGCTCAATGTGACATTATACTGTTTTATACCTTGTAACAGAGTATTAAATAAAAACAGGTTATTTCAAGCAGTTAAATTAAGTCAAATATGCTAGATTCGATGTATGATATTTGTGGTTTACTTCTAATGAATGTTGAGCCTGTGAGCTCATAGTTAAGTCATTATTTGACTAGTTAATTGGAAGCCTGGGAACACAATAGTAATGCTAATACTAATACTAGTAGGCCCACCCCTGACCCTATCTCCCCTATCTCCCCCATGGCCCGCATACTGATGGACTCCCTTCCCCCACCAGGGAGAGGCCCTCCCTCCCTAGGCCTTGAAGTTGGGCCTCCTCTTCGCTGATTGGTCGGCTGAGATCCGGAGAGGGGGTCAACTCTGTAGAACTACACAGAGCGTCGAACTCTGAGCACATCCTCCTCCGGGACGCTTCAGGGTCAGTCTGCTTCACGGTACCCGGGGTCTCTTCCAGAACCGACGGTTCCTTAGAGATGGAGGTTGTAGGGAAAAGTGATCTGTTATTTTTATAGAGCTCCCTTAAAAAAGAAAGATTGGAGGAAGACGTCCTTTTGGAGTAACTTTCATTCTCTCTTTTTCCTGCGTCACCAAACTTTTCTCTTGCGTCGAAAATGTTTAATTTTGGGATCTACAGTGTTTGGATTTTATTCGTCGCCGTTTTCAACGTCGCTCTGTGCAACTACTCCGAGGACCAGTGCAGCTGGAGGGGAAGGTCAGTAACCAAACCACTTTTATGCAATCCTTTATTCAAACCATGATGTTAGGATTCAACTTAGTTGAATGAGTAGTTGCATCTGGTGAGAAAGCCGAGCACGGTGTCTGAGGGTGCGGGACCCTGCAGGTCAGGAAACAAGCACAGACTTGTCTGCAGAGCGCCATTCAAACGGATGCATGGTCGCTGCAGGGGGTCCGTCGCTCTACAGGGGACCGTCCCTCAGACCGGCGCGACGCGCACCAGCTCAAACAGCGTTAGGGAATAGGTTGTGCGCATCACAATGCATGTGAATTATTTCTTAAAGCGTCTGGTGCATCGAAGGATTTATTTATGAACCGTAGCCCAGAATGCCGCAGCACGAGCTGTGCAGAATACCATCTTCCGCTGACGAGCTGGCGTCTCCCGGCCATTAGGTCCAAACGTGTAATTCGTCCTTCTCCATTTTACTCATCTTCCGACGTGCTAACTTCTAAGGGCGCAGAATATCTTCTAACGCCTGACGTCACCCTCACACTGACCCACCTCAGGCAGGGTCAGCGACCAGCTCTGAGTGATGGCTACCCTGGCAGGGTCGGAGGTCATGGAGAGTAAACAGCTTTCACAAACTTTACTTAACCCTCTCTCTCTCTTCCCGTGTCACAGCGGGCTGTCCCAGCAGCCGGACAGCGTGGAGCAGATCTCCCTGCACTGCTCTGAGGGCACCCTGGACTGGCTGTACCCCCAGGGGGCGCTGCGCCTCAGCCTGTCGCCCCGCCTGCCCTCGGCAGCCGTGGGGCCGGGCGGCGGCGGCGGCAGCTCGGGCCTCATCACGGCCTGCGTCAAGCCCTCCGGAGACTTCCACGGGGCCCAGCTGTACCTGGAGCGGGACGGGGTGCTGGAGCTGCTGCTGGGGGACCGCGGGCCGGACCCCGCCGCGCCCCCCAGGGTGCGCTGCTTCAGCCGGCTGCCCGGAGAGAGGCTGGCCCTCTACCTGCAGGCCACGCCCCACCAGGACATCAGCCGCCGCATCGCCGCCTTCCGCTACGAGCTGAGAGGGGATTGGACGGCTCGGCTGTCGCTGGACTCCAACCGCGTCAGCGGCGAAGGTGAGCACCAATCAGACGGCCCGGTGGACATGGACATGATACCGTTGATTGATTTGCAAAGGTGATCGATCCGGAGAGAGAGGATGGGTGGAGTTGATCGATTGATAAGGGAGATTGATCTAAAGAACTATGAAGAACAGTTGCTATAGTTGATCCGTCACACGTTGAGCGGTTGATGAAGAGGATCCTCTCATATCATCAACGGATGAGGGGTCTAATTCCTAAGATATGATCATTAAGTGTAACATATCCAACGAGTCGGTCGGTGTTACCTGCGGTAGAACATCCAACCAGCCAATCAGAAGCTGTCACATTAGACCAGGGCACCCTGAGGCGTCCTGAGGGTCTAGCAGTGTGTGCAGCCATGCAGAACGCACTGCACTGGTGCAGACAGAGGGAGAGAGAGAGAGGGGGTCGAGGGACAATAGCCCAGTATGTGGGGCTCTCTCCAAAGCCCTTTCATTGAGGGCTGCCTCAGCATTCTTCTCTGCATTACTGCCGTTACCTAGACAACGAGGGGTCGAGAAGCTCCCCCCACCAGTCTCTCTCTCTGTCTCTCACTCTCTCTCTCTCACCCCAGTAACTGATTAGGTTCGGGGGGAGATGGGGGAGGGGAGGGAAGGCAATGTAGGAGAATGTGGTTGAGGACCGAGGGGCCTCATCAGAACAAGAGAGAGTTAGAGAAGTTTGAAAAATGCCTCTCCTCTTCATCCTCCTCCTCTTCCTCTGCAGAGCTAACGGCTCTGCAGAGGAATACAGACTTTTACTCCCATGATGCACTGCTTCCCCCCAATCTGGGCCCTAAACTTTTAAATGACCTCAACTTAACCCTCTCTAACCCTGATACCTAAACTTAACCATCTCTAACCTAACACCGGATTTAAACCATCTCTTACGTAACCCTGGACTTTATGAAACCAGTTGTAGAGAAGGTTCTCCCAGAGACATGCTGCATGTCTGCGTAGGAAGGAAGCTACTTCACAAAACTAGAATGGAAGTTTGCTCATTAAACCCTACCCCCCACTTCCCCCTTGGGCCCTTGATGAGGTGGTAGCTAGGCTGGCATTTGATTAGGTGTGAAACCGGCCAGGTCAGGGTGTGACCTCACACATCTCACTACCCGCTTGCCACAGCTGTCTGCGTGGGCGGCTGGTTGTGTGTGTGATACTCCATGTCTGGCCCACAAGATATATGAATATAAGATATAAAACTAAGCTGGTGTGTTCACAGACAAAGATACATAGCACTGTGAGAGGTATTAGAAGAGTGAAAGGACCGGTGCAGCTATGGGCTGGGAGTTAATGAAGCTCTGTCTCTCCCCAGATGCCTGCAGGCCCTGCAACAACACCGAGATCCTGATGGCCGTCTGCACCAGCGACTTCGGTGCGTTTACTACTGACACCCACTCCAAATGACCCTCATAAAGCAATAAACACACACACACTCAAACAGAGGAAAGCACACATACACATACACGCAACAACTACTTACAGACAGAACAAGGTACAAGTACACACAGGCAGACTGAACCACAATGTATACTAGTTCTCTTTTCAATAAACCATTTGCTTCCATGATCTGATTCAGAACCAATTTACTGCAGGAATCCAACAATCATTCCTATCGCATTTGCTTAAAGTCAAACCCCCTGGAGACCAAGAGAATTCAATCCAAATCCTCCCTCCAAAACCTCCTAATATATGCAAGGTTAAAGGTGAAATAGCACTGCATTGTTCCCCTGCCTTTAGAAACCCTTCCCAGCCCCAGGGGTAGTGTAGTGGGCTAATCCACCCACCCCCGCAGAGGGGAGAGTGGTGCAGTCCACCAGGGGAAGGATCTTCAGAGCGTGACACTTTTATGAGCGTTATTCAAACACTTTAAGAGGACTGTAAAACTGGATGTCTAGACTGCAGCCAATGTGGCCCAGCATCGGATTTTTGTTCAATGAGAAACAAAACCTCTTATTAGAAGCGTTTGCAGGGATAAGTTAATGAAAAACAATGAAGTGGAAAGAAATAGATAAGATAGATCACAGCTTTATTAAATGAAAGCTTCGTTCACTCCGCAGCCTCAGTGTTCAACTTGGATTTATAGCTCAGATCAGTTTTATTTAGCTGTTGACATTATTATAGATTTTTTTATTTCACAAAGGCATAAAATAAACAACACAAAGACACTTAACGGCAGAGATTTAGGGCAGCTTGACGCCTCAGGAGACACAGCTTCCATAGTAGGGGAGTAGCCTGAGACAGGAGATCAGAACGTTGTGCAGAGTTAGATGAAGATGCTCGATGGACTAGTGGCTTTCAACAGGAAACACACAGGTGCTATCGTAGGTGAAGGATCGTCAGGAAAGGAGTGTAACCACTATTTCCTTCTTTAGGAAATAGTTTACTAGTTTGGTTTAAATGTTGCAGTCTTATCATTCCCACCTTTACACATCAAGCTAGTTGACACCCCTCAGACTCTAACCCAAGGTGTTCCAGACGGTAACCAGGCTTCCTCTGTTCTCTTCTTCAGTGGTGCGAGGCAACATCCGCTCCGTGGAGGCGGACCAGAGCCTCCGGGCGGCGGTCATCAAGGTCACTGCCACCCGCGTCTTCCGCCAGAAGTACGCCCTGTTCACAGGCGCGGGCCGCCTGACCCGCCGCGGCGACATCAGGACCTTCCAGCAGTGCGGTGTGCGGCCCGGGGCCGGCAGCTTCCTGTTCACCGGCCGGGTGCACTTCGGCGAGGCGTGGCTGGGCTGCGCACCGCGCTACAAGGACTTCCTGCAGGCCTACCTGGTCGCCAAGGAGGCCCAGCAGATCCCGTGTGAGCTAGCGGTGGACTGAAGTCAGAACCGGGGAAAGACACTACAGCCCCGTTCTGAAGCTAGGAACCCAGAGCGTGAAGATCCGGGTTCTGAACCCAGGTCTCCCAGGGTCCACAGAGCCTGATCCACACAGGAGCCAGTCCTGGAGCGAGCATCCTGAATGTGATGTCTGCGGGGGAGCAAGGGGGACCACTGTGTGGTCCTGTGGTTTGATTCCAGGGGGACCACTGTGTGGTCCTGTGGTTTGATTCCAGGGGGACCACTGTGTGGTCCTGTGGTTTGATTCCAGGGGGACCAGCGGGTGGTCCTGTGGTTTGATTCCCAGTGCAATAAGCTGTGAGCTCCCCTCCCCAGACTAGGGGAGATGGAGATGAACTATCTGCTGCTGTAATACCAACAAACTGTTCTAGAAGAAGCATTCCTGTCAATGCAGAGACTCGCTGACACCACCGCTGAGGAGGACTGCTCGGGCGGTGCGTTCAAGGAACTCAGGAAACGAGGAATGAGGTTCTGTTCTGAAGGGTTCTTGTATGAAATGTGTTGGGAGATCCATTCTGGAGTTGGAAACAGGAAGAAGAATTAAAGTTCATGTTTTCATAGCTAGCGACGAGGCAACCAGTCCCCATTGGCGCTGTTCCTTAGCAGGCGAAATGTAGTCATTTAAAATTATATAAAATTAATGAATTAAAACTTGCACTGATAAGGAAATGGACGTCTGAAAGAGAGATGCTAGAAGCAATGAACCAAATGTATAGCGACTATATGTAGCATAGCAGAGCAACTGAGAAGTTAATATATGTGACCCAGAGCTGAAGCGAGCATGAAGCTACGCTAGGCTAGGTTAAAGCTTTGCAGACTTTTAGCTCAGAGGAGTGCTGAAAACACTTTTTCGTAACCTAGCTGGCCGATCTGGTTGGTGAATAGGTCCAGGGTCCACTTCCCTGAATAAACATCTTGAAGAGATGTGTCCTACCAGGGCTCTGTCCTGCTAGCCAGGCTACCCGCCCCCCCCCCCCCCCCTTTTGTTTGTTTAATCATCTCAAACATCTTATCTCATTCTTTCCTCAACACTGCTTGATTTTAGAGTGGTTTTCATGTGAAAACTTTGTATCGTGGATAGTTCCCCAAAACACGCCATTTCACGGTGAGGCCATCACCGCTGCAGCCCGTTATTATGACAAACACCAGGAACACCAAGAAGACTGAGCTAAAGGGCCTCCAGAAGTTCACCAGCAGCTACCCCCTGGCCTGCTGCTTTTATCTGCACTAGTGGAAAACACAGGGAGTGGGGTCAAACCAAACCAGTAGAAGCTGTTCACTGCCATTTGATACAGTTTATATTGTTTGTACGTTCTGTTCATACCAATGTGAATGTAAATATGTTAATAAGAAAATTTAGAAATTAACTTGGAAAAAAAGTTCAAGTGTTGTCTATTATCTGCTTTCTGTGTTATTAAAGTGTTCCAGAAAAGATTTCTGTCTTCGAATTAGTCTTTTGTAAAAGTTTATTTTATCAAAAATGTTCCAGATGTACATCAGCTATGACTTTTGTTCCTCATATACGTTCTGATATTGGGCAGTCGATGAGCCATTGACATCCATTCTATTACAAACGAGTGTTCATCAGCTCCCATACCTCTATCTTAGTTATGTCACAACAAGGTGAGGACCTGCCCTGGCTGGGAGTATATCTCAAACGGTGCCCACAAATGAACAAATCCACCAGTTTGGATTCTGTGATCACATGCCCCTGTGAATGCCAATGGACTCGGAGACTAAGAGGTGAGCAGTTAGAGTTCTTGAATGTGAGCAAGATGGTGAATCTTCTATTGAACGGTTAATCTTTTATTGCTTTGACCAAATTGATGCGATGGACTAGCTCGATGGGAAAAAAATGTTGAAAATGTGAAAAAGTTGTCTGTGATACAGTAAATGAGCACTTCATTCAGAAGTGAAGGCTGCTTTCCCTCAGTTAAAATCAATCACTAAATGACTTATTGAAATGTTGCTCTGCACTCAGAATTGATCATTTTAACGCAACCACTGGCTTCTAACAGGATACTAACTGCACGCCTCTGAAGTCTGTGTATGCTCAGTGGCGGGTCAACACAGAATCAGAACTTGTGGATCAGTTCATCTGCTGAGGAACCTGTTCAGCGAGGGGCAGTTTGTATAAGCATACCTGTGTTGGACAAGACAACGATGGAGTCATGGGAGCTGCTCAACAGGTGTTTGTAATAGAATGGATGTGAATGGCTTTAGTAGCCTGAACCGTTGGGGGGAGTGACGTGGTAAATGTGACGACATAGCCAATGTCAGAACAGCAGACCAGCCAAATCCTCTAACTTCACTGTAAAGCTGTTGTGCAAAATAACAGTCCCAACAGACTTCCTAGATCAACTTTCAGTTGAACTTCAGGGTTTTAAACTGTCAGGAAAAATGACCAAACTTTGACGACGCAGTGGACAGAGCAAGATTCTGTGAGTAGCCAAAGCTTTGTGGGGATTAGTCCCAGCTGAGCTATGAGCGAGCACGCCTCTAAAAAGATGAGAACAACGGCATAACAACGCCTTACTGTGTGAATGCAGGAATGATGGCTGAAGGCCTGAGATGTTTGGTATTTAAAGAGTTTTAGACGTCCCCAGCACAGCACGGAGGGCCCCTGAAAGAGAGCCTGAAAGGGCCCAAACAAACAGCATTTCTGAGCGGGTGAGGGGCCCACCGAACACACAGCCATTAGAGAGGGGCCGGGAGAAGACCGGGAACAGAGCTGAATGGGAACGCTTGGAATTCTGTTGTCCCTCAACTTTAGAGAAAATTCCAGAAAGACATAAAAACTAATTTGCAACTCGGCATGAGATCCCAAAGCTAAATAACCTGTATGAGGTTGTTCTTATAGAACAGATAGAGCTAAAGAACCCATATGAGGTGTTCTTATAGAACAGATAGAGCTAAATAAGGTTATTTAGCTCTATCTGTATAACCTCCTACAGGTGTAGGAGGTTGTTCTTATAGAACAGAACCCATAGGAGGTTGTTTTTATAGAACAGATAGAGCTAAAGAACCTGTAGGAGGTTGTTCTTATATAACAGATAGAGCTGAGGAACTTTAAGGAGGTTGTTCTTATAGAACCGATAGAGGAACCTGTAGGAGGTTCTTATAGGACAGACAGAGCTAAATAACCTGTAGGAGGTTGTTTTTATAGAACAGAACCCATAGGAGGTTGTTCTTATAGAACAGATAGAGCTAAAGAACCTGTAGAAGGTTGTTCTTATAGAACAGATAGAGCTGAGGAACTTTAAGGAGGTGGTTCTTATAGAACAGATAGAGGAACCTTTAGGAGGTTGATCTTACAGAACGGACAGAGGAACCTGTCAGAGATTGTTCTTATAGCACAAATAAAATAACCTTTAGGAGGTTGTTCTTATGGAACAGATAGAGCTGAAGAACCTGTAGGAGGTTGTTCTTATAGAACATATAGAGGAACCTTTAGGAGGTTGTTCTTAAAGAACAGACAGAGCAAATTAACCTGGAGGAGGTTGTTCTTATAGAACAGATAGAGGAACCTTTCGGAGGTTGTTCTTATAGAATAGATAGAGTGCGTTTAGTACATATCATGCATATATTTATGCATACTTTCAACAATTATGTTAAGATAAGATTCTGCATCAAAACTATTGCTAAGCCGGTAGTCTCAGGGGCAGAGGAACCTGCAGGTTGCTCCAGAAACAAACATTTACCATCAAACAAACCAATTCTTAATTAATTGGAAAGTGTGTGTGTGTGAGAGAGAGAGAGAGAGAGAGAGAGAGAGAGAGAGAGAGAGAGAGAGAGAGAGAGAGAGAGAGAGAGAGAGAGAGAGAGGTGAGTTTTGGTGGGAGAGCGTGAGAGAGAGAGTTAGAGAGTGCAGTAGAGGTGATCGAGCGAGGGAGAGAGAGAGAGAGAGAGAGAGAGAGAGAGAGAGAGAGAGGGAGAGGGAGGGAGAGGCTGAGGTGATCATTTCTGAGCGTGTTGCAAATGATGTAGGGTTAAGTGTGAACCTGAAGACTGTGGAAACGGCCCCCCCTCAGAGGGGCTGTGTGGGAGAACCGACCGCGGCCCAGCAGGGAGCCCATGCCAGAGGAACTGAAATAATGGAATCTCAACGTTAAACATTGAAAACATGGCGCTGCGTAGCAACAGACATCACCGCTGACTGATGAGGTGGAGACGGAGGGCACCTGCCGCCCCAGAGGAGTTGAGACATGAGGGAGGGAAGAAGAGACAGAGAGACATGGAAACAGAGATGGTACTCAATCTTACCACCAGTATTAACATTTTCAACCATTAAATTCAAGTTCAAGTTATTTTATTTGTCAAATGCTCAACATAACAGGCAAGCAGTCATAGCTGGCAATGACATTTTTGTGTCCAAAGCTCTCCACAATACAACAAAAATATATTTTTTATAATATAAAATATATTTTATATATAAAATATATATATATATAAATATGTATGCACAGTGTTTATATATAAATAAGAAAAGTATCTTAGTCAGCATCTGCGGGGTTGGGGGGGATCTTAGGGTAAAGAGTTAAAGAATCTTGTGGTGCTTGGAACGAAGCTGTTCTTGAGCCTGGTGGTTGGTGTCCTGATGCTCCGATACCATCTGCCTGACGGTAGCAGAGTGAACAGTCAGGATGTGCTGTGCAGTTTTCACAAGTTTTCACAACCCATTAGTTTAAAGTCCTTCGATTTCAACAATGAGTTAGGGAGAGAGAATGAGAGGAAGAGGGGTGAGAGAGAGAGGGAGTCGAGAGGGAGGTAGAGAAAGAAGTTGAGGAAGTGAAACAGAGAGACAGAAAGACCGAGGGATGGAAAAGGAGAGCGAGGGAAAGAGTTTCCAAAGCGTGGTGAATCTGATCCGTGTGATTCACCCCATCCTCGGAGCCGCAGCTCAGAGTAAATCCCCCGGAAGCGAGGCAGCTGGTGGAGCAGAATGTGGAGCCTGGGGAGGTGGAGGCGCCCGCTAGAACCCCTCCACCCGTTTCAGGTGCTCCAACACCAACCACAGGCCCCACCCTCTGCACGCTACACTCACTGCTGCTTTATACAAACATCACAAAACGTAACTTGATATCACACGTGGAGTATACTATTAGAGATAACTGAAATGTAGTGTAATATTTATATTTTGTCTGACAAAAATCCCCTTTTAGTGTGGACAAGCGACCAAAGCAGAGAATCAGAGAAAACGTGTGTTCTCAAATTAATCTGCCCAAGTGTCGACTGCCTTAGAACCGGTAGTCAACAGGAGGTCGTGGTGGGCGTTGGCGCCCTGTGTGGGCGTGGTCGCCCTGTGTGGGCGTGGTCGCCCTGTGTGGGCGTGGTCGCCCTGTGTGGGCCTGGTCGCCCTGTGTGGGCGTGGTCGCCCTGTGTTGGCGTGGTCGCCCTGTGTGGGCGTGGTCGCCCTGTGTGGGCGTGATCGCCCTGTGTTGGCCTGGTCGCCCTGTGTTGGCCTGGTCGCCCTGTGTTGGCGTGGTCGCCCTGTGTGGGCGTGGTCGCCCTGTGTGGGCGTGGTCGCCCTGTGTGGGCGTGGTCGCCCTGTGTCGGCGTGGTCGCCCTGTGTGGGCGTGATCGCCCTGTGTGGGCGTGGTCGCCCTGTGTTGGCCTGGTCGCCCTGTGTGGGCCTGGTCGCCCTGTGTGGGCCTGGTCGCCCTGTGTTGGCGTGGTCGCCCTGTGTGGGCGTGGTCGCCCTGTGTTGGCCTGGTCGCCCTGTGTGGGCCTGGTCGCCCTGTGTTGGCCTGGTCGCCCTGTGTGGGCCTGGTCGCCCTGTGTTGGCCTGGTCGCCCTGTGTGGGCGTGGTCGCCCTGTGTTGGCGTGGTCGCCCTGTGTTGGCCTGGTCGCCCTGTGTTGGCCTGGTCGCCCTGTGTAGGCCTGGACGCCCTGTGTGGGCGTGATCGCCCTGTGTTGGCCTGGTCGCCCTGTGTTGGCCTGGTCGCCCTGTGTGGGCCTGGACGCCCTGTGTGGGCGTGATCGCCCTGTGTTGGCCTGGTCGCCCTGTGTTGGCCTGGTTGCCCTGTGTGGGCGTGGTCGCCCTGTGTTGGCCTGGTCGCCCTGTGTTGGCGTGGTCGCCCTGTGTGGGCGTGGTCGCCCTGTGTTGGCGTGGTCGCCCTGTGTTGGCCTGGTCGCCCTGTGTTGGCCTGGTCGCCCTGTGTCGGCGTGGTCGCCCTGTGTGGGCGTGGTCGCACTCCGCTCAGACAGAACGGCGGTCGGGGATCAATCCAACCACCGCAGTGGGCTTTGATCTCCGTACGGCGTGCGGTGCTTAGCTGAACTAGTGAAACCCTGGTGAAACCGTTCCCTCATGCCTGGTCAGAGAGACGTTAGACAGCGCAGGCCAGCTGGTCAGCAGCCCCAGGTGAAGGATGCATCTCACCTCACACCGTCGCTCGGCATCAACCAGCAATGTACCGCGCTCATCCCATCCACGCCTTCTACACAATGCCAACATGACATTAAAATGTAGTTTTAGTATACCGGGCCCCCCCCACGAGACCCAGCCCCCCGGACCCTCACCGGCCCCCTGACTGCTGTCCGACTGATAAGGGGGAAACAAAGGCCCCTCCTATATCATGTGACGCGGGACATCCTTCGACCCCTGTGCCATTGTGGTGTGTTGAGGTGACCAGGGGCCGACCCCGCCAGGGGCCCCTGGTCGGTGTAACAACACCCCCACCACCAGGGAGTCCCTCCACAGCCCTGTTCTGCTCCTACTGATACCACCTCCCTGGAGGAACCTCATCCCTCACATGGAGGTCGTTGTTTCGAACGTCCATCCCATTCTGTGGTGTCTGCATTGTTGACATCGGCAAGGTGCATTGTGGGGTATTGTCTCATTCATGCTACCTGGGACTTGGGTTTCATAAATGTGTCTTTGATGCGTAGCTGAATCAACATTAAATATTTCTTGTGGTTATTACTCGCATGCATAACACAATAATACAGCACACATTATGATGAGCATGTCTTTACAATACCATGCTGTTAATATGCTGTTTCCATTTTCTTGTAGTGAACAGTGCATCTGATGTTTCTATGTTTCTATTTTTCCCGATATGAAACACCGGTGGTACAAATCAGGGCTCCACGCCAACACTAAAGAGACTACAAACCTGTATTGTTTCTCTGGGCGATAACAATCTCTCTCACACACACACACACACACACACACACACACACACACACACACACACACACACACACACACACAACACACAGTCTCCATAACAGGAAGTCTCCAGGAAAGAGAGCGAGAGACGTAAACAGAGACAGTGAGATTGTGTGGGGTTGTAGGGGCATGCTGGGGACGGGACCCCTGACATGACACAAGAAACAGGGTCTGGACCCTCCCTGGAGCCGTAGACCCAGAACCACACTGAGTAACTGGACCCTCCAGAACCACACTGAGTAACTGGACCAGCAGTAGACCCAGAACCACACTGAGTTACTGGACCAGCAGTAGACCCAGAACCACACTGAGTAACTGGACCAGCAGTAGACCCAGAACCACACTGAGTAACTGGACCCTCCAGAACCACACTGACTTACTGGAGCCTCCAGAACCACACTGAGTAACTGGACCCTCCAGAAACACACTGAGTTACTGGAGCCTCCAGAACCACACTGAGTTACTGGAGCCTCCAGAACCACACTGAGTTACTGGAGCCTCCAGAACCACACTGAGTTACTGGGGCCTCCAGAACCCCACTGAGTTACTGGGGCCTCCAGAACCCCACTGAGTTACTGGAGCCTCCAGAACCCCACTGAGTTACTGGAGCCTCCAGAACCACACTGAGTTACTGGAGCCTCCAGAACCACACTGAGTTACTAGAGCCTCCAGAACTACACTGAGTTACTGGAGCCTCCTGCAGTAGTAGGAAGAAGGTTGTAGTTGCAGTTTCTGGTCGCTTAGGATAAAAGTGTCAGCAAAATAACTGCAATGTAATCACAATGAATTACTGGACCCCCAGAACCAGACCCCCATGACTAGACCCCCAGAACCAGAACCATGTGACTGGACCCCGAGAACCAGAACCAGATCAACGTGACAGGACCCCCAGAACCAGAACCAGACCCTAGTGACTGAACCCCCAGCCGAGGTTCTGCTTACTGTTCAGGCCTTGATCCGAACTTGCTTAACATTGAACTTCGATACATGTCATGAAGGAGCAGGTAGGGAGAGCCTCTAGCTGTTGGAGGCCTGCAGGTAGACTTGAATAAAAGTGTCTGCGGATGAATAAATAATCGCTAATCACTAAGTGCAGTAGGAACAGCAGTAAAGCATTTTAAACCGCAATCCTACTCCTTTCTTACAACGAAGAAATAGGATGACAACAAATTGTTGTTTGCATATTTTTCCAATTACTACGTTTCCACATCAATGTACACAAAGAAAATAACCAGTTCCTGGACGGCCACAATAGATCCCTGAACTTCCTTACGGCGCAAAAACACAACAAGGGAATTAAAAGTTTAATTGTCAGAGTGTTCACACGAACAGTTCACCGGTTTCATTTTAAAACCACAGGTATGTGTTTTATTGTTATTCAAGGACCAATATCAAATTCCTTAAGACCAGGATTGACAACTCAGATCTTCAGAATCCAGTGGGACCCAGAGGAACAGGGAACTAAAGACATAAACACCAAGACTTACTCCTAAAACCTCCTGAATCCAGCCCGAACTAGTGACACCAGGACCTAAAGACCAGGGACGATAACTTAAACCTTCAAAGTCCAGCCCAGACCCAGTTGATCCTGGATTTAAAGACCCAGACCGACTCCCCATCCTCCTGAATCCGGCCCAGCCTATCCCGGGCAGAGAGACCTAAAGACCCAGACTGACCAGGCCTCTTGAATCCAGACCCAGCTAACCCTGGGCCTAGAGACATAAAGACCCAGACTGACCAGGCCTCTTGAACCCAGACCCAGCTAACCCTGGCCCTAGAGACATAAAGACCCAGACTGACCAGGCCTCTTGAATCCAGACCAAGCTAACCCTGGGCCGAGAGACATAAAGACCCAGACTGACCAAGCCTCTTGAACCCAGACCCAGCTAACCCTGGGCCTAGAGACATAAAGACCCAGACTGACCAGGCCTCTTGAATCCAGACCAAGCTAACCCTGGGCCGAGAGACATAAAGACCCAGACTGACCAGGCCTCTTGAATCCAGACCAAGCTAACCCTGGGCCGAGAGACATAAAGACCCAGACTGACCAGGCCTCTTGAACCCAGACCCAGCTAACCCTGGGCCTAGAGACATAAAGACCCAGACTGACCAGGCCTCTTGAATCCAGACCCAGCTAACCCTGGGCCTAGAGACATAAAGACCCAGACTGACTCCTCAGCCCTCCTGAATCCAGCCGTCCCTGCTAACCCTGTGCCTAGAGACATAAAGACCATGACCGATGCCTCAGACCCTCTGCATTCCCAGCTGACAGACTCTGGTTCCCACGACACACCCGCACAGCCGGAGTGGGAATGTGAGATCTCGCCAAGAGGGGTTCAGGAATTCTATGGGACCGTGGTGTGAGCACCCAAACCCGCAAAATCAGGATTGTCACGATGGAAAGAGAAACCAATAACACTCCAACCTCAAATCTCCCCAGCTGACTTCCACCACAAAACGTATCAAAATAAGTCACCTGTTACTTATGAGTTTAATTTAGTTTCTAGATATGTTTGTCAGACTGTGGAGTGCTTTCAGAGGATGGTCGGTTTCGTTTGCACAGGTTAAACCAGTCACCAATCACCAATGTCTCGAGGAGCCCAGTAAAAGCCACCTAGGTGGAGGCTAGTATGAGCATTGTTAAAGAGAAAGTTCTAGGGTTTGTTTCAGATTTGAACATCTTCCTAGTGGACTGTAATGGTTTTGGGTTAATGCTTGAGCTGGGGCTAGAGTCAATGGGGAGAGGTGGGGGGCCTGAAGATTGAGTTAAGGTCAGTAGGGGGTTATCTTTACTGAGGGAGGGGTGAGTGGTGGCAGAAGAGGACCAGAGCTCGTTCCTTCTCAAGGTTGTTCCCGGGGAGTCCAAAGTCGGGCGTGCAAGGAGCTGGGCATTGTTCTTCAAGAGGCTGCAGATGGTTCTAATCCCTTCAGAATATTCTCTGGTCCAATCCCTCTAGATGAGAAAGAGAGAGAGAGAGAGAGAGAGAGAGAGAGAGAGAGAGAGAGAGAGAAGTTTCTCAGGGAGTGGGGGTGACTCAAAGCAACGGGTTGGGTTGCTTGTGTTGCTAGGAGACGAGAGGCTGAATAGCAGACCTCTCTGCAGCAGGGGGCTCGAACCTGCTGCCCGCCGGGGCACCGACCTGCAGCCATGTGGGGAATGAGAGCCACGCTGCTACCATTAAGGACTGTCCAACGTGCTGCGCTGTTGGGGACAGACAGACAGACAGGCAGGCAGACAGGCAGACAGACAGGCGGGCAGACAGACAGACAAGCAGGCAGACAGACAGACAGACAGACAGACAGGCAGGCAGACAGCCAAGCAGGCAGACAGACAGACAGACAGGCTCTCTCTCTCTCTCTCTCTCTCTCTCTCTCTCTCTCTCTCTCTCTATCTCTCTCTTTCTCTCTTTGTGTCTTTTTCTCTCTGCTGAGAAGCCATCTTAAGTTACACCTCAGAGACATACTGTTGAGTTCCCATCGTGTGATTGGCCACTGGGCTCGGCGGACGGCCAATCAGGGCGTGTTGTGTTGGTGTCACCCGATAGGCTGGTGTCTTCTAACTCTTTGTTTGGCGTCAACAGGCCAGGGCTAGCACGCATTTACCACAACGTGAAACCATCTCACACCGAAACTCTGGCCCGGGCGAGACTCGGGGGAGGCTAGGGGAGACGAGGGGGAGACTGGGGTGAGGCAAGGGTGAGACTGGGGTGACGAGAGGTTGAGGCTAGGGCTGAGGCAGGGTGACCTCTAGGGAGCTTGTTGGTAATATGGTTAAAAGAACCAGATAAAAAGTGCAGGGTTAGAGTGCAGGTGGGGTTGAGAGTATGTTGCTGGGTGAAGGGTTGGATGTTTGCGTGTAAAGCTCTGCCTGTGGTGTCACCGGGAGGAGGTGGGAAAGGTCTGGTTGCGTGTGCGGCACTGTTTGCACATCTATCTGTAGCATTTATTGTATGTTGAGAGTCTGTTTGCATGTTACGCACTTGTACGGAGTACATTGGCATGATTAGAATGTGTTAGTGTGGTAAGAGCATGTTGAGGGTCGCCTGTTTAGAACGTGTTCAGTTGTATAGAGTTTAATGAGAGCTTCTGTTTCTACCATCAGATCGTTTTGTATGTAAGGAACTAATGCGGACAATAATGTTTGAATTTGGTCCAGTATTAATGGAAAACCCTGCAGCTGTAACCCGGCATAAATGCAGAGCACTGGGATCCTTTGAGAAACAGCACCCTTTGACTGATGCCCTCTAAAAGTGCTTGTTTTTAGTGCTTTGCGACTAAAAAGCTCTGATTTTTTTAATTAGTAAACATTATGAAGGGATTCATGCAGAGCAATACAACTTTTTTCTTTACATTTACCCTGATCCAGTGTGTATTTGTTCAGAGTCTCGCTCAAGGAGTTATTGCAGGAAGAGAACAGTAGTAACGAGCTGGAGCCCAGAGAGTTGGTTGTGTTGGACTATAGAAAGGGTAGCTTAGCGTTCTCCAAAGGTTTGGGTTAAGGAGAGTTCAGATGTAATGATAATAGGAACATTTCCTGCAACAAATTAACAATGAGATTTCAGAGTGAGACTTCTGTATGAGCGCGAGTTGGTCAGGCACAATAACAAACAAGTGAAAGATAAAGAAAAAAGTTTTGTTTCTCTGTAGGGATTCTTTCCATAATGTTAGAATATAATCTGAGCCTGTCAGTGGCCAGTTTCCCTGCGCTCTCCTCCCTGCTCCTCTCTCCTCCCTGCTTCTTTGACCTCTCTCCTCCTCTCTCATCTCTCCTCCTCACTGATCCTCCTCTCCTCTCTCATCCCTTCTCCTCTTTCCTACTCTCCTCTCTCCTCCCTGCTCTTTTCTCCACTCTCCTCTACTCGTCTCTCCTCCTTGATCCCCTCTCCTCCTCGTCTCCCCTCTCGCCTCTCTCCTCTCCACTCTCCTCCTCTCCTCGCCTCCCCTCTCGCCTCTCTCCTCTCCCCTCTCTCCTCCTGTCCTCTCCTCTCCTCTCGCCTCTCTCCTCTCCTCTCCTCCCCTCTCCTCTCCTCTCTCCTCTCCCCTCTCTCCTCCTGTCCTCTCCTCTCCTCTCGTCTCTCTCCTCTCCTCTCCTCTCCTCTCTCCCTGCTCCTCATTCCAGGGGAACATGTGTGCTGGAATTCTCTCCCAATTAAGGCAGGGATTATCAGGCTGCGGTGGGAACGGAGAGTGTGGGAAACTCTCCCTCTCTCCCTCTCTCTCTCTGTCCCCTCAGCCTCATTCTCACTCGCCCCTTGTTCGCCCCGCTCTGCTCCCACAGTCGTACTGTAACTCTGCTCTCACCCCACATTCCCCTGGTCCTCCACACTCTCTCTCCCTCTCTTTCACATTTGATCCTTTCATCTGGGCCTCTCTCGCCCCACCCCTCGCCCCTCTCTCTCTCTCTTCTCTCCTGTTGTGTCGGCTTCCACCCCAGGGCTCCCGACGCTCATACAATTCATCACTCCGTTTCCTTGTCTTTACAATTCTTTCCCCTTTTTTAAATCTCACTGGACTCTCTCTCTCTCCCCCCCCCCTTGTCACTCTCTCCCCCTCTCCCTCTCACCCTCTCCTCTCTCTCTTTCTATCTCTCTCTCACTCACTCTCCCTCCCTCCTCCCTCCCTCTCTCTCTGTCTCTCCCTTCCCTCTCTCTCTCTGTCTCTCTCCCTTACCTCTCTCTCTCTCTCTCTCTCTCTTCGCCTCTCTCTGTCTCTCTCTCCTCCCCTATGTCTCTCTGTCTCTGTCTCTCTCTCTTCCTCTCTCTCCCTCTCTCTCTCCCTCCCCCCTCTTTCTGTCTTTCTCCCTCTCTCTCCCCCTCTCCTCCCTCCCTCCCTCTCTCTCTCTCACTCACTCTCCCTCCCTCCTCCCTCTCTCTTTCTCCCTCCCCCTCTTTCTCTGTCTCTCCCTTCCCCCTCTCTCTCTCTGTCTGTCTCCCTTCCCTCTCTCTCTCTCTCTCTCTCGCTCTCTCTTCGCCTCTCTCTCTCTGTCTCTCTCTGTCTCTCTCTCCTCCCCTCTGTCTCTCTCTCCTCCCCTCTGTCTCTCTGTCTCTGTCTCTCTCTCTTCCTCTCTCTCCCTCTCTCTCTCTCTCCCTCCCCCCTCTTTCTGTCTTTCTGTCTTTCTCTCTCCTCTTCTTCTCCCTCCCTCCCTCCCTCTCTCTCTCCCCTTTCTCCCTCTCCCTCCCTCCTCCCTCTCTCTCTTTCTCCCTCCCCCCATCTCTCTCTGTCTCTCTCCCTTCCCTCTCTCTCTCTTTCTCTCTCTCTCTCTTTCTATCTCTCTCTCTCACTCTCTCTCTTTACCTCTATCTCTCTCTCTCCAATCTTAATCTTCCACTTGTAGTTCACGGTCCCTCCCTCCTCC